>NW_028165690.1:260000-276319 GCF_964263955.1 Coregonus lavaretus
TCAGTGCCAAGTCTGTGAGATGGAGCCTTTCTCTATGTCTCTCAGTGCCAAGTCTGTGAGATGGAGCCTTTCTCTATGTCTCTCAGTACCAAGTCTGTGAGATGGAGCCTTTCTCTATGTCTCTCAGTACCAAGTCTGTGAGATGGAGCCTTTCTCTATGTCTCTCAGTACCAAGTCTGTGAGATGGAGCCTTTCTCTATGTCTCAGTCCGTCCTCGGGGACAAGAGGCCATGCTCTTGCTGGCAGAGTTCCCCTGACTGTGGAGAGAAACAAAGAAACCTCTCCCCAGCTCCCCCCTACTGATCCCTGGGCCTGGGGGAGGCAGGAGAGGGGGGGAGGGCCCAAATGAATAATACAAGAAAATAAGGGAAGATTTGATGATAAGCTCCCATAACCTCAGTGTAATACCGTTGTAGTGAGTCCTGGTGCTCAGAGGAACATCAAAACCCTACCCTAACATCAAAACCCTACCCTAACATCAAAACCCTACCCTAACATAAAAACCCTACCCTAACATAAAAACCCTACCCTACCCTAACATCAAAACCCTACCCTAACATCAAAACCCTACCCTAACATCAAAACCCTACCCTAACATCAAAACCCTACCCTAACATCAAAACCCTAACCCTACCCTAACATCAAAACCCTACCCTAACATAAAAACCCTACCCTAACATCAAAACCCTACCCTAACATCAAAACCCTACCCTAACATCAAAACCCTACCCTAACATCAAAACCCTACCCTAACATCAAAACCCTAACCCTACCCTAACATCAAAACCCTACCCTAACATCAAAACCCTACCCTAACATCAAAACCCTAACCCTACCCTAACATCAAAACCCTACCCTAACATCAAAACCCTACCCTAACATCAAAACCCTAACCCTACCCTAACATCAAAACCCTACCCTAACATCAAAACCCTAACCCTACTCAAAACCCTAACCTTATCTTAACATCAAAACCCTAACCCTACTCAAAACCCTAACCCTACCCTAACATCAAAACCCTAACCTTACCTTAACATCAAAACCCTACCCTAACATCAAAACCCTAACCCTACCCTAACAGAACTCTAACCTAATGGAACCCTACCCTAACAGAACTCTAACCTAATGGAACCCTACCCTAAAAGAACTCTAACCTAATGGAACCCTACCCTAACAGAACTCTAACCTAATGGAACCCTACCCTAACAGAACTCTAACCTAATGGAACCCTACCCTAACAGAACTCTAACCTAATGGAACCCTACCCTAACAGAACTCTAACCTAATGGAACCCTACCCTAACAGAACTCTAACCTAATGGAACCCTACCCTAACAGAACTCTAACCTAATGGAACCCTACCCTAACAGAACTCTAACCCAATGGAACCCTACCCTAACAGAACTCTAACCTAATGGAACCCTACCCTAACAGAACTCTAACCTAATGGAACCCTACCCTAACAGAACTCTAACCTAATGGAACCCTACCCTAACAGAACTCTAACCTAATGGAACCCTACCCTAACAGAACTCTAACCTAATGGAACCCTACCCTAACAGAACTCTAATCCAATGGAACCCTACCCTAACAGAACTCTAACCTAATGGAACCCTACCCTAACAGAACTCTAACCTAATGGAACCCTACCCTAACAGAACTCTAACCTAATGGAACCCTACCCTAACAGAACTCTAACCTAATGGAACCCTACCCTAACAGAACTCTAACCTAATGGAACCCTACCCTAACAGATCTCTAACCTAATGGAACCCTACCCTAACAGATCTCTAACCTAATGGAACCCTACCCTAACAGAACTCTAACCTAATGGAACCCTACCCTAACAGACTCACATAAAAAGCAGCAAAACACATAATTACTGGTGTTAATATAACGAGCTCTTTGAGATAAGCTGCTTGTCTAAGCTCCCCCTCAGAGGACAATGGAAATAGACTCACAATTATATGAGCTGTTCCTCAGACATGAACAAACATATTTAGTAGATAATCAGTAGATTCTTTCTCACGTACAGTAAGTCTGGCAGAGGGTGAGGAGACAGAGTTATGGCAGGGTAGCAGGGTAGCAGGGTAATGTGGGGAGGAGACAGAGTTATGGCAGGGTAGCAGGGTAATGTGGGGAGGAGGCAGGTAGCAGGGTAGCAGGGTGGTGTGGGGAGGAGGCAGGTACCAGGGTAGCAGGGTGGTGTGGGGAGGAGGCAGGTAGCGGGGTAGCAGGGTGGTGTGGGGAGGAGGCAGGTAGCAGGGTAGCAGGGTGGTGTGGGGAGGAGGCAGGTAGCAGGGTAGCAGGGTAGCAGGGTGGTGTGGGGAGGAGGCAGGTAGCAGGGTAGCAGGGTGGTGTGGGGAGGAGGCAGGTAGCAGGGTAGCAGGGTGGTGTGGGGAGGAGGCAGGTAGCGGGGTAGCAGGGTGGTGTGGGGAGGAGGCAGGTAGCAGGGTAGCAGGGTGGTGTGGGGAGGAGGCAGGTAGCGGGGTAGCAGGGTAGCAGGGTGGTGTGGGGAGGAGGCAGGTAGCAGGGTAGCAGGGTGGTGTGGGAAGGAGGCAGGTAGCAGGGTAGCAGGGTGGTGTGGGAAGGAGGCAGGTAGCAGGGTAGCAGGGTGGTGTGGGGAGGAGGCAGGTAGCAGGGTAGCAGGGTGGTGTGGGAAGGAGACAGGTAGCAGGGTAGCAGGGTGGTGTGGGGAGGAGGCAGGTAGCAGGGTAGCAGGGTGGTGTGGGAAGGAGGCAGGTAGCAGGGTAGCAGGGTGGTGTGGGGAGGAGGCAGGTAGCAGGGTAGCAGGGTGGTGTGGGGAGGAGGAAGGTAGCAGGGTAGCAGGGTAATGTGGGGAGGAGGCAGGTAGCAGGGTAGCAGGGTGGTGTGGGGAGGAGGCAGGTAGCAGGGTAGCAGGGTGGTGTGGGGAGGAGGCAGGTACCAGGGTGGTGTGGGGAGGAGGCAGGTAGCAGGGTAGCAGGGTGGTGTGGGGAGGAGGCAGGTAGCAGGGTAGCAGGGTGGTGTGGGGAGGAGGCAGGTAGCAGGGTGGTGTGGGGAGGAGGCAGGTAGCAGGGTAGCAGGGTGGTGTGGGGAGGAGGCAGGTAGCAGGGTAGCAGGGTGGTGTGGGGAGGAGGCAGGTAGCAGGGTGGTGTGGGGAGGAGGCAGGTAGCAGGGTGGTGTGGGGAGGAGGCAGGTAGCAGGGTAGCAGGGTGGTGTGGGGAGGAGGCAGGTAGCAGGGTGGTGTGGGGAGGAGGCAGGTAGCAGGGTGGTGTGGGGAGGAGGCAGGTAGCAGGGTAGCAGGGTGGTGTGGGGAGGAGGCAGGTAGCAGGGTAGCAGGGTAATGTGGGGAGGAGGCAGGTAGCGGGGTAGCAGGGTGGTGTGGGGAGGAGGCAGGTAGCAGGGTAGCAGGGTGGTGTGGGGAGGAGGCAGGTAGGAGGGTAGCAGGGTGGTGTGGGGAGGAGGCAGGTAGCGGGGTAGCAGGGTGGTGTGGGGAGGAGGCAGGTACCAGGGTAGCAGGGTGGTGTGGGGAGGAGGCAGGTAGCAGGGTAGCAGGGTAATGTGGGGAGGAGGCAGGTAGCGGGGTAGCAGGGTGGTGTGGGGAGGAGGCAGGTAGCAGGGTAGCAGGGTGGTGTGGGGAGGAGGCAGGTAGCAGGGTGGTGTGGGGAATGCCCCTAGCTGTTAACACTGTTAACAATCTTCATGACTATGACCAGAGCACTACATGGATCAGGATTACTGCTTTATTTAGGCTCTAATTAATAGTGAATTCTACCTCTTCACCTTTATACAAGCCTCTTCCTCTCTCTGTCTCTCTCTCTCTCTCTCTCTCTCTCTCCCTGAGAAGGGCTGGGTTGTGTATGATGAGTGGGGTTTAGTGGTTGGCAGGAGTCTTTATCTTTCATACAGTGTGAGGAGACTCAAGGTGAAAAGCTGAGACCCTGGGGCATGTCTCCACATCCAAGGCTTTGGTTAACAGCTCCAGCAGAGGTTTCCATCTTCCTCTGAACATGAGAGAGATAATCACTGATCAAAACACGTCAGCTCTCTGTAGTCAGGAGGCGTCTGCTGTCAGAGTTACCTTACATAAGATGGAAGACTGAGCTAACTGTGCCTCTGGTTGGAGCACTGGGTCAACTGAAATGTTAACATCAAGTCCCAGAGTATAAACTCAAACACACCGTCTGATGGGAAAAGATCTGCTTTGATAATTACTGCACTTCGGTTAATGACATTGTCATGACTTCAGAAGAACATTACTAGGATTTGAATGAAGTTGGCAGTTGGTGTTTTAAGCATAGGGATTTGACAGTTTAATTGTAGATACAGGGAAACTGTTCAAGTCTTTGATTCTTTAATGGAGAGAAGCTATCATGGTTTCTTTGGACGATTTTGCATGAAGCAACTTCACACAATTGCAGAGTTGCACTGTAGTTGCTTTGCCTCCGCAACAACTTACCAGAAGTTTAATGTATGAAGTTGACCAGTTCTCTGTCTAAACGAAGGCACCCAGAGAGAACTGACTCCCAGTCTCAGGGAAAGTATTGTGTCTTAGAGAATGTATCATGAGAACCATAGAGTTGCTCAAAATGATGTCACCTGCAACGTCCAGCTGCAACCAGAATGTGGTGATGTGATATCGCCGTTACACGGCCATGGGAAATGAGCTGAAATTAATATGATGACTGCAGTATTTTGACAGTTGTAAATGTTGAAGGGAATCGCAGGTCCTCTGAAGCCCTGTGAAACACATTAGTGACTGATAGTCTTGAAGAGCGATATTCTGTTAGAGGTATGGTCTGGTCCGTCTTACTGGCTGGGAGGAGGAGGAGGAGGAGCCCAGGGTGAGAGGCTTGATGGGATAGTTAGTCATAATGACTTTATGATTAAGGGGGAGGGGACTCCATCATTGACAGTCACTAGATTCATATTGACTTCCTGGTTAGGGGGGAGGGGACTCCATCATCGACAGTCACTAGAGTCATAATGACTTCCTGGTTAGGGGGGAGGGGACTCCATCATCGACAGTCACTAGAGTCATAATGACTTCCTGGTTAGGGGGGAGGGGACTCCATCATCCACAGTCACTAGAGTCATAATGACTTCCTGGTTAGGGGGGAGGGGACTCCATCATCCACAGTCACTAGAGTCAGAATGATTTCCTGGTTAGGGGGAGGGGACTCCATCATCGACAGTCACTAGAGTCATAATGACTTCCTGGTTAGGGGGGAGGGGACTCCATCATCCACAGTCACTAGAGTCATAATGACTTCCTGGTTAGGGGGGAGGGGACTCCATCATCCACAGTCACTAGTGTCATAATGACTTCCTGGTTAGGGGGAGGGGACTCCATCATCGACAGTCACTAGAGTCTGAAGTCTTATTGAAAACATTCTTGTTTTGAATTGACTTACTGAAACTCTATTAGGTTTATTTATTGTTGGTTTTATTTCCAGTTGAAGTGAGGGCGTCTAGTCGTGGTTCAGAAGACAAAACAGAAAACACATAATCAGTGTCTCTGCATCTCCTACAGACATCAAGGAGCTGATCTGATCTGGCAGGGGTTAGGTTTGGTGCAGAATGGCTTTACAATCTCTGTAACTGATCCAGAGACAGGATTAGTGATGGTTCTTCTTTCATTCAAAACAAGACCAACGCTTGGTGGAGAGGGGGCAGAGATCCAACCCATCTCTTATAGTTCACAGGATCCACATTTACTGTGAAGGACTGTAATTACTTTGCGTCTTCTCGTTTAAATATTTAGCTGTATGTCTATTTATTTTTTTATCCCATAGTTCTATTTTCGAGCTAGCTATCAAATGGGCTGGTTGGATTATAGGGGTTAGATACTAGCTAGTTGAAGTATAGGGGTTAGAAACTAGCTAGTTCAAGTATAGTTGTCAGAAACTAGCTAGTTGGATTATAGGGGTTAGATACTAGCTAGTTGAAGTATAGGGGTTAGAAACTAGCTAGTTCAAGTATAGTTGTCAGAAACTAGCTAGTTGGATTATAGGGGTTAGAAACTAGCTAGTTGAAGTATAGGGGTTAGAAACTAGCTAGTTCAAGTATAGGGGTCAGAAACTAGCTAGTTGGATTATAAGAGTCAGAAACTAGCTAGTTGGATTATAGGGGTTAGAAACTAGCTAGTTGGATTATAGGGGTTAGAAACTAGCTAGTTGGATTATAGGGGTTAGAAACTAGCTAGTTGGATTATAAGAGTCAGAAACTAGCTAGTTGGATTATAGGGGTTAGAAACTAGCTAGTTGGATTATAGGGGTTAGAAACTAGCTAGTTGGATTATAGGGGTTAGAAACTAGCTAGTTGGATTATAGGGGTTAGAAACTAGCTAGTTGGATTATAGGGGTTAGAAACTAGCTAGTTGGATTATAGGGGTTAGAAACTAGCTAGTTGAAGTATAGGGGTTAGAAACTAGCTAGTTGGATTATAGGGGTTAGATACTAGCTAGTTGAAGTATAGGGGTTAGAAACTAGCTAGTTCAAGTATAGGGGTCAGAAACTAGCTAGTTGGATTATAAGAGTCAGAAACTAGCTAGTTGGATTAAAGGGGTTAGAAACTAGCTAGTTGGATTATAGGGGTTAGAAACTAGCTAGTTGGATTATAGGGGTTAGAAACTAGCTAGTTGGATTATAAGAGTCAGAAACTAGCTAGTTGGATTATAGGGGTTAGAAACTAGCTAGTTGGATTATAGGGGTTAGAAACTAGCTAGTTGGATTATAGGGGTTAGAAACTAGCTAGTTGGATTATAGGGGTTAGAAACTAGCTAGTTGGATTATAGGGGTTAGAAACTAGCTAGTTGAAGTATAGGGGTTAGAAACTAGCTAGTTGGATTATAGGGGTTAGAAACTAGCTAGTTGGATTATAGGGGTTAGAAACTAGCTAGTTGGATTATAGGGGTTAGAAACTAGCTAGTTGGATTATAGGGGTTAGAAACTAGCTAGTTGAAGTATAGGGGTTAGAAACTAGCTAGTTGGATTATAAGAGTCAGAAACTAGCTAGTTGGATTATAGGGGTTAGAAACTAGCTAATTGGATTATAGGGGTTAGAAACTAGCTAGTTGGATTATAGGGGTTAGAAACTAGCTAGTTGGATTATAGGGGTTAGAAACTAGCTAGTTGGATTATAGGGGTTAGAAACTAGCTAGTTGGATTATAGGGGTTAGAAACTAGCTAGTTGAAGTATAGGGGTTAGAAACTAGCTAGTTGGATTATAGGGGTTAGATACTAGCTAGTTGAAGTATAGGGGTTAGAAACTAGCTAGTTCAAGTATAGGGGTCAGAAACTAGCTAGTTGGATTATAAGAGTCAGAAACTAGCTAGTTGGATTATAGGGGTTAGAAACTAGCTAGTTGGATTATAGGGGTTAGAAACTAGCTAGTTGGATTATAGGGGTTAGAAACTAGCTAGTTGGATTATAAGAGTCAGAAACTAGCTAGTTGGATTATAGGGGTTAGAAACTAGCTAGTTGGATTATAGGGGTTAGAAACTAGCTAGTTGGATTATAGGGGTTAGAAACTAGCTAGTTGGATTATAGGGGTTAGAAACTAGCTAGTTGGATTATAGGGGTTAGAAACTAGCTAGTTGGATTATAGGGGTTAGAAACTAGCTAGTTGAAGTATAGGGGTTAGAAACTAGCTAGTTGGATTATAGGGGTTAGAAACTAGCTAGTTGGATTATAGGGGTTAGAAACTAGCTAGTTGGATTATAGGGGTTAGAAACTAGCTAGTTGGATTATAGGGGTTAGAAACTAGCTAGTTGAAGTATAGGGGTTAGAAACTAGCTAGTTGGATTATAAGAGTCAGAAACTAGCTAGTTGGATTATAGGGGTTAGAAACTAGCTAGTTGGATTATAGGGGTTAGAAACTAGCTAGTTGGATTATAGGGGTTAGAAACTAGCTAGTTGGATTATAGGGGTTAGAAACTAGCTAGTTGGATTATAGGGGTTAGAAACTAGCTAGTTGGATTATAGGGGTTAGAAACTAGCTAGTTGAAGTATAGGGGTTAGAAACTAGCTAGTTGGATTATAAGAGTCAGAAACTAGCTAGTTGGATTATAGGTGCTATTTTCGAGCTAGCTATCAAATGGGCTGGTTGGATTATAGGGGTTAGATACTAGCTAGTTGAAGTATAGGGGTTAGAAACTAGCTAGTTCAAGTATAGGGGTCAGAAACTAGCTAGTTGGATTATAAGACTCAGAAACTAGCTAGTTGGATTATAGGGGTTAGAAACTAGCTAGTTGGATTATAGGGGTTAGAAACTAGCTAGTTGGATTATAGGGGTTAGAAACTAGCTAGTTGAAGTATAGGGGTTAGAAACTAGCTAGTTGGATTATAAGAGTCAGAAACTAGCTAGTTGGATTATAGGGGTTAGAAACTAGCTAGTTGGATTATAGGGGTTAGAAACTAGCTAGTTGGATTATAGGGGTTAGAAACTAGCTAGTTGGATTATAGGGGTTAGAAACTAGCTAGTTGGATTATAGGGGTTAGAAACTAGCTAGTTGAAGTATAGGGGTTAGAAACTAGCTAGTTGGATTATAAGAGTCAGAAACTAGCTAGTTGGATTATAGGTGCTATTTTCGAGCTAGCTATCAAATGGGCTGGTTGGATTATAGGGGTTAGATACTAGCTAGTTGAAGTATAGGGGTTAGAAACTAGCTAGTTCAAGTATAGGGGTCAGAAACTAGCTAGTTGGATTATAAGACTCAGAAACTAGCTAGTTGGATTAGAGGGGTTAGAAACTAGCTAGTTGGATTATAGGGGTTAGAAACTAGCTAGTTGGATTATAGGGGTTAGAAACTAGCTAGTTGGATTATAAGAGTCAGAAACTAGCTAGTTGGATTATAGGGGTTAGAAACTAGCTAGTTGGATTATAGGGGTTAGAAACTAGCTAGTTGGATTATAGGGGTTAGAAACTAGCTAGTTGGATTATAGGGGTTAGAAACTAGCTAGTTGGATTATAGGGGTTAGAATCTAGCTAGTTGGATTATAGGGGTTAGAAACTAGCTAGTTGAAGTATAGGGGTTAGAAACTAGCTAGTTGGATTATAGGGGTTAGATACTTGCTAGTTGAAGTATAGGGGTTAGAAACTAGCTAGTTCAAGTATAGGGGTCAGAAACTAGCTAGTTGGATTATAAGAGTCAGAAACTAGCTAGTTGGATTATAGGGGTTAGAAACTAGCTAGTTGGATTATAGGGGTTAGAAACTAGCTAGTTGGATTATAGGGGTTAGAAACTAGCTAGTTGGATTATAAGAGTCAGAAACTAGCTAGTTGGATTATAGGGGTTAGAAACTAGCTAGTTGGATTATAGGGGTTAGAAACTAGCTAGTTGGATTATAGGGGTTAGAAACTAGCTAGTTGGATTATAGGGGTTAGAAACTAGCTAGTTGGATTATAGGGGTTAAAAAACTAGCTAGTTGTATTATAGGGGTTAGAAACTAGCTAGTTGAAGTATAGGGGTTAGAAACTAGCTAGTTGGATTATAGGGGTTAGAAACTAGCTAGTTGGATTATAGGGGTTAGAAACTAGCTAGTTGGATTATAGGGGTTAGAAACTAGCTAGTTGGATTATAGGGGTTAGAAACTAGCTAGTTGAAGTATAGGGGTTAGAAACTAGCTAGTTGGATTATAGGGGTTAGAAACTAGCTAGTTGAAGTATAGGGGTTAGAAACTAGCTAGTTGGATTATAGGGGTTAGAAACTAGCTAGTTGGATTATAGGGGTTAGAAACTAGCTAGTTGGATTATAGGGGTTAGAAACTAGCTAGTTGGATTATAGGGGTTAGAAACTAGCTAGTTGGATTATAGGGGCTATTTTCGAGCTAGCTATCAAATGGGCTGGTTGGATTATAGGGGTTAGATACTAGCTAGTTGAAGTATAGGGGTTAGAAACTAGCTAGTTCAAGTATAGGGGTCAGAAACTAGCTAGTTGGATTATAAGAGTCAGAAACTAGCTAGTTGAAGTATAGGGGTTAGAAACTAGCTAGTTCAAGTATAGGGGTCAGAAACTAGCTAGTTGGATTATAAGAGTCAGAAACTAGCTAGTTGGATTATAGGGGTTAGAAACTAGCTAGTTGGATTATAGGGGTTAGAAACTAGCTAGTTGGATTATAGGGGTTAGAAACTAGCTAGTTGGATTATAAGAGTCAGAAACTAGCTAGTTGGATTATAGGGGTTAGAAACTAGCTAGTTGGATTATAGGGGTTAGAAACTAGCTAGTTGGATTATAGGGGTTAGAAACTAGCTAGTTGGATTATAGGGGTTAGAAACTAGCTAGTTGGATTATAGGGGTTAGAAACTAGCTAGTTGGATTATAGGGGTTAGAAACTAGCTAGTTGAAGTAT
The DNA here is from genome assembly GCF_964263955.1 of Coregonus lavaretus. Lineage (NCBI taxonomy): Eukaryota > Metazoa > Chordata > Actinopteri > Salmoniformes > Salmonidae > Coregonus > Coregonus lavaretus. The sequence goes on from NW_028165690.1 coordinate 270,334, forward strand.
AGGGGTTAGAAACTAGCTAGTTGGATTATAGGGGTTAGATACTAGCTAGTTGAAGTATAGGGGTTAGAAACTAGCTAGTTCAAGTATAGGGGTCAGAAACTAGCTAGTTGGATTATAAGAGTCAGAAACTAGCTAGTTGGATTATAGGGGTTAGAAACTAGCTAGTTGGATTATAGGGGTTAGAAACTAGCTAGTTGGATTATAAGAGTCAGAAACTAGCTAGTTGGATTATAGGGGTTAGAAACTAGCTAGTTGGATTATAGGGGTTAGAAACTAGCTAGTTGGATTATAGGGGTTAGAAACTAGCTAGTTGGATTATAGGGGTTAGAAACTAGCTAGTTGGATTATAGGGGTTAGAAACTAGCTAGTTGGATTATAGGGGTTAGAAACTAGCTAGTTGGATTATAAGAGTCAGAAACTAGCTAGTTGGATTATAGGGGTTAGAAACTAGCTAGTTGGATTATAGGGGTTAGAAACTAGCTAGTTGGATTATAGGGGTTAGAAACTAGCTAGTTGGATTATAGGGGTTAGAAACTAGCTAGTTGGATTATAGGGGTTAGAAACTAGCTAGTTGGATTATAGGGGTTAGAAACTAGCTAGTTGAAGTATAGGGGTTAGAAACTAGCTAGTTGGATTATAGGGGTTAGATACTTGCTAGTTGAAGTATAGGGGTTAGAAACTAGCTAGTTCAAGTATAGGGGTCAGAAACTAGCTAGTTGGATTATAAGAGTCAGAAACTAGCTAGTTGGATTATAGGGGTTAGAAACTAGCTAGTTGGATTATAGGGGTTAGAAACTAGCTAGTTGGATTATAGGGGTTAGAAACTAGCTAGTTGGATTATAAGAGTCAGAAACTAGCTAGTTGGATTATAGGGGTTAGAAACTAGCTAGTTGGATTATAGGGGTTAGAAACTAGCTAGTTGGATTATAGGGGTTAGAAACTAGCTAGTTGGATTATAGGGGTTAGAAACTAGCTAGTTGGATTATAGGGGTTAAAAAACTAGCTAGTTGTATTATAGGGGTTAGAAACTAGCTAGTTGAATTATAGGGGTTAGAAACTAGCTAGTTGGATTATAGGGGTTAGAAACTAGCTAGTTGGATTATAGGGGTTAGAAACTAGCTAGTTGGATTATAGGGGTTAGAAACTAGCTAGTTGGATTATAGGGGTTAGAAACTAGCTAGTTGAAGTATAGGGGTTAGATACTAGCTAGTTGGATTATAGGGGTTAGAAACTAGCTAGTTGAAGTATAGGGGTTAGAAACTAGCTAGTTGGATTATAGGGGTTAGAAACTAGCTAGTTGGATTATAGGGGTTAGAAACTAGCTAGTTGGATTATAGGGGTTAGAAACTAGCTAGTTGGATTATAGGGGTTAGAAACTAGCTAGTTGGATTATAGGGGCTATTTTCGAGCTAGCTATCAAATGGGCTGGTTGGATTATAGGGGTTAGATACTAGCTAGTTGAAGTATAGGGGTTAGAAACTAGCTAGTTCAAGTATAGGGGTCAGAAACTAGCTAGTTGGATTATAAGAGTCAGAAACTAGCTAGTTGAAGTATAGGGGTTAGAAACTAGCTAGTTCAAGTATAGGGGTCAGAAACTAGCTAGTTGGATTATAAGAGTCAGAAACTAGCTAGTTGGATTATAGGGGTTAGAAACTAGCTAGTTGGATTATAGGGGTTAGAAACTAGCTAGTTGGATTATAGGGGTTAGAAACTAGCTAGTTGGATTATAAGAGTCAGAAACTAGCTAGTTGGATTATAGGGTTTAGAAACTAGCTAGTTGGATTATAGGGGTTAGAAACTAGCTAGTTGGATTATAGGGGTTAGAAACTAGCTAGTTGGATTATAGGGGTTAGAAACTAGCTAGTTGGATTATAGGGGTTAGAAACTAGCTAGTTGGATTATAGGGGTTAGAAACTAGCTAGTTGAAGTATAGGGGTTAGAAACTAGCTAGTTGGATTATAGGGGTTAGATACTAGCTAGTTGAAGTATAGGGGTTAGAAACTAGCTAGTTCAAGTATAGGGGTCAGAAACTAGCTAGTTGGATTATAAGAGTCAGAAACTAGCTAGTTGGATTATAGGGGTTAGAAACTAGCTAGTTGGATTATAGGGGTTAGAAACTAGCTAGTTGGATTATAAGAGTCAGAAACTAGCTAGTTGGATTATAGGGGTTAGAAACTAGCTAGTTGGATTTAGGGGTTAGAAACTAGCTAGTTGGATTATAGGGGTTAGAAACTAGCTAGTTGGATTATAGGGGTTAGAAACTAGCTAGTTGGATTATAGGGGTTAGAAACTAGCTAGTTGTATTATTGGGGTTAGAAACTAGCTAGTTGAAGTATAGGGGTTAGACACTAGCTAGTTCGATTATAGGGGTTAGAAACTAGCTAGTTGGATTATAGGGGTTAGAAACTAGCTAGTTGGATTATAGGGGTTAGAAACTAGCTAGTTGGATTATAGGGGTTAGAAACTAGCTAGTTGAAGTATAGGGGTTAGAAACTAGCTAGTTGGATTATAGGGGTTAGAAACTAGCTAGTTGAAGTATAGGGGTTAGAAACTAGCTAGTTGGATTATAGGGGTTAGAAACTAGCTAGTTGGATTATAGGGGTTAGAAACTAGCTAGTTGGATTATAGGGGTTAGAAACTAGCTAGTTGAAGTATAGGGGTTAGAAACTAGCTAGTTGGATTATAGGGGTTAGAAACTAGCTAGTTGAAGTATAGGGGTTAGAAACTAGCTAGTTGGATTATAGGGGTTAGATACTAGCTAGTTGAAGTATAGGGGTTAGAAACTAGCTAGTTCAAGTATAGGGGTCAGAAACTAGCTAGTTGGATTATAGGGGTTAGAAACTAGCTAGTTGGATTATAAGAGTCAGAAACTAGCTAGTTGGATTATAGGGGTCAGAAACTAGCTAGTTGGATTATAGGGGTTAGAAACTAGCTAGTTGGATTATAGGGGTTAGAAACTAGCTAGTTGGATTATAGGGGTTAGAAACTAGCTAGTTGAAGTATAGGGGTTAGAAACTAGCTAGTTGGATTATAGGGGTTAGAAACTAGCTAGTTGGATTATAGGGGTTAGAAACTAGCTAGTTGGATTATAGGGGTTAGAAACTAGCTAGTTGGATTATAGGGGTTAGAAACTAGCTAGTTGGATTATAGGGGTTAGAAACTAGCTAGTTGGATTATAAGAGTCAGAAACTAGCTAGTTGGATTATAGGAGTTAGAAACTAGCTAGTTGGATTATAGGGGTTAGAAACTAGCTAGTTGGATTATAGGGGTTAGAAAACTAGCTAGTTGGATTATAGGGGTTAGAAACTAGCTAGTTGGATTATAGGGGTTAGAAACTAGCTAGTTGGATTATAGGGGTTAGAAACTAGCTAGTTGGATTATATTGGTTAGAAACTAGCTAGTTGAAGTATAGGGGTTAGAAACTAGCTAGTTGGATTATAGGGGTTAGAAACTAGCTAGTTGGATTATAGGGGATAGAAACTAGCTAGTTGGATTATAAGGATTAGAAACTAGCTAGTTGGATTATAGGGGTTAGAAACTAGCTAGTTGGATTATAGGGGTTAGAAACTAGCTAGTTGGATTATAGGGGTTAGAAACTAGCTAGTTGGATTATAGGGGTTAGAAACTAGCTAGTTGGATTATAGGGGTTAGAAACTAGCTAGTTGGATTATAGGGGTTAGAAACTAGCTAGTTGGATTATAGGGGTTAGAAACTAGCTAGTTGGATTATAGGGGTTAGAAACTAGCTAGTTGGATTATAGGGGTTAGAAACTAGCTAGTTGAAGTATAGGGGTTAGAAACTAGCTAGTTGAAGTATAGGGGTTAGAAACTAGCTAGTTGGATTATAGGGGTTAAAAACTAGCTAGTTGGATTGTAGGGGTTAGAAACTAGCTAGTTGGATTATAGGGGTTAGAAACTAGCTAGTTGGATTATAGGGGTTAGAAACTAGCTAGTGGGATTATAGGGGTCAGAAACTAGCTAGTTGGATTATAGGGGTTAGAAACTAGCTAGTTGGATTATAGGGCTTAGAAACTAGCTAGTTGGATTATAGGGGTTAGAAACTAGCTAGTTGAAGTATAGGGGTTAGAAACTAGCTAGTTGAAGTATAGGGGTTAGAAACTAGCTAGTTGGATTATAGGGGTTAGAAACTAGCTAGTTGAAGTATAGGGGTTAGAAACTAGCTAGTTGGATTATATGGGTTAGAAACTAGCTAGTTGGATTATAGGGGTTAGAAACTAGCTAGTTGGATTATAGGGGTTAGAAACTAGCTAGTTGGATTATAGGGGTTAGAAACTAGCTAGTTGGATTATAGGGGTTAGAAACTAGCTAGTTGGATTATAGGGGTTAGAAACTAGCTAGTTGGATTATAAGAGTCAGAAACTAGCTAGTTGGATTATAGGGGTTAGAAACTAGCTAGTTGGATTATAGGGGTTAGAAACTAGCTAGTTGGATTATAGGGGTTAGAAACTAGCTAGTTGGATTATAGGGGTTAGAAACTAGCTAGTTGGATTATAGGGGTTAGAAACTAGCTAGTTGGATTATAGGGGTTAGAAACTAGCTAGTTGAAGTATAGGGGTTAGAAACTAGCTAGTTGGATTATAGGGGTTAGAAACTAGCTAGTTGGATTATAGGGGTTAGAAACTAGCTAGTTGAAGTATAGGGGTTAGAAACTAGCTAGTTGGATTATAGGGGTTAGAAACTAGCTAGTTGAAGTATAGGGGTTAGAAACTAGCTAGTTGGATTATAGGGGTTAGAAACTAGCTAGTTGGATTATAGGGGTTAGAAACTAGCTAGTTGGATTATAGGGGTTAGAAACTAGCTAGTTGGATTATAGGCGTTAGAAACTAGCTAGTTGGATTATAGGGGTTAGAAACCAGCTAGTTGGATTATAGGGGTTAGAAACTAGCTAGTTGGGTTATAGGGGTTAGAAACTAGCTAGTTGAAGTATAGGGGTTAGAAACTAGCTAGTTGGATTATAGGGGTTAGAAACTAGCTAGTTGAAGTATAGGGATTAGAAACTAGCTAGTTGGATTATAGGGGTTAGAAACTAGCTAGTTGAAGTATAGGGGTTAGAAACTAGCTAGTTGGATTATAGGGGTTAGAAACTAGCTAGTTGAAGTATAGGGATTAGAAACTAGCTAGTTGGATTATAGGGGTTAGAAACTAGCTAGTTGAAGTATAGGGGTTAGAAACTAGCTAGTTGGATTATAGGGGTTAGAAACTAGCTAGTTGAAGTATAGGGGTTAGAAACTAGCTAGTTGGATTATAGGGGTTAGAAACTAGCTAGTTGGATTATAGGGGTTAGAAACTAGCTAGTTGGATTATAGGCGTTAGAAACTAGCTAGTTGGATTATAGGGGTTAGAAACTAGCTAGTTGGATTATAGGGGTTAGAAACTAGCTAGTTGGATTATAGGGGTTAGAAACTAGCTAGTTGGATTATAGGGGTTAGAAACTAGCTAGTTGGATTATAGGGGTTAGAAACTAGCTAGTTGGATTATAGGGGTTAGAAACTAGCTAGTTGGATTATAGGGGTTAGAAACTAGCTAGTTGGATTATAGGGGTTAGAAACTAGCTAGTTGGATTATAGGGGTTAGAAACTAGCTAGTTGAAGTATAGGGGTTAGAAACTAGCTAGTTGAAGTATAGGGGTTAGAAACTAGCTAGTTGGATTATAGGGGTTAGAAACTAGCTAGTTGGATTATAGGGGTTAGAAACTAGCTAGTAGGATTATAGGGGTTAGAAACTAGCTAGTTGGATTATAGGGGTTAGAAACTAGCTAGTTGGATTATAGGGGTCAGAAACTAGCTAGTTGGATTATAGGGGTTAGAAACTAGCTAGTTGGATTATAGGGCTTAGAAACTAGCTAGTTGGATTATAGGGATTAGAAACTAGCTAGTTGAAGTAAAGGGTTAGAAACTAGCTAGTTGAAGTATAGGGGTTAGAAACTAGCTAGTTGGATTATAGGGGTTAGAAACTAGCTAGTTGGA
>NW_028165689.1:0-55103 GCF_964263955.1 Coregonus lavaretus
TTAATAGAAAATTGATAATGTTACTGGTAGTCATGCTGTGATTGGGCCTTGACCATGCAACTTCATGCACTGGGATAAAGATAGATTCGTAAAAACAGCATTCCTTTATAGAAACTGTTCATTCAATATAGCTACCCAACAGACGCTGCCTTAGACACAGGCATCCCTAGACAACCCTGCTATCTTTCTAGTATGTACAAATAAAGTGGGAAGTGTGTACGGGCAGAGTAGGGAGTGTGTACAATACAAGGGAGTGGTGAAGCGGAGGGGAGGGCACGCAAGCTGTCAGGAGTAGACAGGATGCCCTCCTTTTAGGACGCAGTAGGGGTGCAGTCTCTCTACCTCTGCAGGCAGGAGGGGGGGTCCAGGTCCCGTTCTCCAGACACACACTCCTGCTGTTGCCCTTCATGGCGTACCCTCCGAAACACGAGTACACGGCCACGTCCCCGAACTGGAACACCGCCCCCCGCACCACCCCGTTGGCCACGTGGAGAGGGGGGCCGCAGGACACCCCTGTGCCGAAACGGACGGACAGCCCCTCTGGTTACTTACAAGTCATTTAGGGACCCATGTTATACCCATGTTGTGTACATGTTATCACACATGTGCCTCTAAACGTTTTGATAGTAAGAAGTCCATCTCTGCTTTTCAACGAAAAAACATGAATAGAATAACTTTTCCTCTAGGGATGATGGGAGATGTTGACAGAGAAGTAATGTTAGGATAATACCACCTCAAATCAAATCAAATCAGTAGCAGTAAATAACACATTGAATGGTCTGTCATACAAAGTATGCATTGCTGCTGTGTCAAGTCTTCAAAGAAACATTGTGAATGCCATGCAGAGATGTGTTGACATGTCGAAGTGTGACTGAACAGAGTGTGTTTGATTTTCCTTGTAAGGCCTTGAAAACCAATCCAACCATTGAGAATCAGTCAGTGTTGGAGACCACAGGGAAGACCTCAACAAGCTAGAGCAAGGCAGACATTCAAATATATCTACCTCTACAAACCATACAAGCAAAAAACAAGGTACTGTATACCAACAGTATAACAACGTAATCAAGCAAGTTAGCGAGAATGAAAACACAGTGTAAACTCCCTGCGAATGGTTTCCATAGCAGCTGTAAACCCATAATTAGTCACAAACATGCCAGCCACAACAGATCTGCTTAATGGAACCCATTCATCCAGCCTAACACAAGCTGTCCACAGAGACAGAGGAGAGGAGAGAAGAGAAGAGGAGGAGGAAGTGATGGAAAACTACAGAAGACAATAGTCAGGATCCATGCTCAATGTGCAGTAAGCAGGCCACGCAGATAGCAAAGGAGAAACCACGCAGGGGTGGATCCTCTATCAATGTACATGTCTAGTATTTTCTGCAATTGTAATATTGTTATGTTACAAATCGATTCACTTCTGTATAGTAAAAATAGTTCTAGAAAAAACAGCGGACTTGACACAGTATCATGATCCAAATAATTCACAGAAAGACCAGTATATCACATTACCCACTGCACAGATGCCTCCTTGTGTAGTGGAAGAATGAGAGAAGGCGACTGGCTAGCGTGGGAGCACAGCCATTTATGACATTGTTTTGGATGGCAGACCATCTGTGGGCTACCACAGGGGTCAAACACATCTTATCTGGGACAATCTCAATGAAGAGATATTCCCACAGAAGTCCTAGGGTCACTGAAGCCAGGAGAGATGAAGACTGATGAAACTTGAATCGACGAAATGAATGTTATTGTGTGAATTAAACTGTCATGTTTGGATTGTTTCAAGAGTTCATAAAGAGCTATGAATTTGTATGTTTTATTGTACTGTAAGTGCTATGGATTTATTGTTACAGAGAAACTGTTCTTCTGTTCGTCAGACGGCGGATAGTTCAAAGAGGAGCGACACAGGGTTGTGCTCTTATCATACAGTGTTGAGGTGTGGTGATTAGATTAGAGAATGCGTGTGAAGTTTATGCCTTTTGTTTGAATGTTTTGGGCCATGCAAAGTGATGCTAATTAGACGATAAGAGAAACTGGAAGTTGGAGCTCTTGGAAGAATAAAAGCTGGGTTTAAACGTTGATCATGGAGTCATTGGTAAACCGATCTCCTGATGTACGTTTGTATGTCATAGTGGGGAATTTCCTATGCTGTTAAGACTTAGGCTATTTTGTATTCTTTTTATCGTAAAGATTTCTGGTGTGTACCATTTGTTAATTGTATTCTTATTGCGTAACTGTAATAAATCGGATTACTTTTAAATGGATACGAACCGTAGTCCTCACATTTCTGAGTAATATTCCTTGAATTATTATTTAGTGAAATGTCTAATGGTAAATGTTATTCACAATATACATAGCATATATGCTCGGTCTCTAACTGTGCATCTCTGAGCTGAGGGTAACTCAATCATTTAATGCTAGGACACTGATTGCAAGATATTAGCTCCTTGACCCTTAGCCTCTTAATAATTGCATAACGGTAAACCTAGACACGTGCATCTTATAGTATTCCGAGTGGTGACGCAAGGATCACAACCGTTGCTATACCCACTGTATATGATTATGGGCCTATAGCATTCACATAATAATGGCGTCAGATTGATGAATGTAGTTTCTTATTATCAACATAATCTTTACACGTCTACATAATGAAGACCCCTTATCCTGAGTCGATGGGGATTTCCACCAACCTACATAATGGTTGGATAATTTCCACCAAATTATAAATGGTGACTCATCAGTTGATTGGAATTACCACCAACCTACCTGGATCATTTCCACCAAACTATAAATGGTGTGTCACGGATACAGACGAGGCTGCCCCTCCTCCTTGCTCGGGCAGGCTTCGGCGTTCGTCGTCACCGGAGTACTAGCTGCCACCGATCGATGTTTCTGTGTCACACTAGTCCTGTCTTTATTATTCACACCTGTTACTCATTAGGCTTATTGGTTTCCCTATATTACCTCTGTTTTTCCCTCCTGGGTTTGTGCGTGATTGTTCGTTGTTACGTCGACTGTTGAGCTGTTGTTTTGCTCTTCCCTGCGTGGAGGGTTTGCTATGGTTTACTTTGTGTTTAGTAAAGCCATACTTTTCTCAGTTCTGTGTCCTGCGCCTGATCTGTTTCCTGTGTCCCTGCGCCTGATTCTGTTTCACCAGTTCACCCAGACGCTGACATGGTGACTCATCCAGTTGATGGGGATTTACACGAACCTACATAATGGTTGGATCATTTCCACCAAACTATAAATGGTGACTCATCCAGCTGATGGGAATTTTCTCTCTCTCTCTCTCTCTCTCTCTCTCTCTCTCTCTCTCTATATATATATATATATATATATATATATATATATATATATATATATATATATTTTAACTAGGCAAGTCAATTAAGAACAAATTCTTGTTTACAATGACAGCCTACCCCAGACAACGCTGGGCCAACTGCGCACCACCCTATTCTCAATCACGGCCAAATTGTGATACAGCCTGGAATCGAACCAAGGTCTGTAGTGACGCCACTAGCACTGAAATGCACAGCAATCTTACACTAGACTTGTACATGTACAGATCCATCCCCATAGAGATCTTATTCTAATTCCTAATTTTATGTTCCCACCATTCATTCAAGAAACACACAAGCTTGGATGCTAACAAAGTGCAACAGGAAATTGTTTTGAATATGCAGAAAGGATTTTGATTTGCAAACAACCTGAGCCTCAGAGATTTCCCCATGTGAATCTTGTTTTAAGTGGCCTATGTGCTCACCATCTGCTGGGTTTCCACATTTCTAACCACTGTATTGTGGGTGAAACAACAGCAGTAAATTCAGTTTATATAAGCAGTAAATCTTGGTTAACTCAGAACTAAAGTGTCACGTATTGGTCAGCTGCTCGATTAAGTTCTGGGTCCATACTGTTAAGAGATGAAGAGACGCTAGAACGAGGAGCAGAAATTGAATAATGAGCTCCACCTTCTCTCTTCGCACGTTACGGGATGAATGTCCCTCCCAATTCTACAGTATATCAGAGTAAACTCCCACCCGTAAACAACAATTTCAATATGGTGACTCATAGTAAGCTGTAACTCTCACTTCTATCCTCTGAACATGGGTGTTCCTTCCACCTAAGCTGCATCTGAAATGGCAAAACCAGGGCCCTATGGGCTCCGGTCAAATGTAGTGCACTATATAGGGAACAGGGTGCCATTTGAGACACAGCTAGAGAACACACTTTATGGCTGCACTGATCTTATGGTTGTTCTTATTAATAAAACACTAACCTTGAAGTGTCCCAGATGAAGGTACGGAGAGAGAGAGAGAGAGAGAGAGAGAGAGAGAGAGAGAGAGAGAGAGAGAGAGAGAGAGAGAGAGAGAGAGAGAGAGAGAGAGAGAGAGAGAGAGAGAGAGAGAGAGAGAGAGAGAGAGAGAAGAGAGAGAGAGAGAGAGAGAGAGAGGGGGGGGGGGGGGGGGGGGGGAGAAACAGAAGAGGAGGAGGATGAGGAGGAAGTAAGATTCAATTATTCTATGTTGACCAAGAATGGTACAACTTATCTTGAAATTGTCGTCTGTTCCAATGTCAATATCCCGGTTTGGGACGTGAAGTATAAAATACTAATATGTGGTGGGGTTGGTGTAGCCTACCTACCAGTCATATCTTACATTGTTGACCAGACACTCTGCGTAGTTTACTGTGTTGTCCTGATGAGGTACGTTTCCTGTTCAGGCTTTCCTTCTAGCCTGCGCTAACCTAACGTAGCAGGCATAGAAAGATGCCTGAGCAGAGTCTCCACGGAAGTTAGTCTGAAAATACTGTGTCCCTGAAAACCGGCAACATCTGCTTTCTGCCAACGCTGCTAAGGGTGGCCCTGCGCTAACATACCTGATTCAACTAAACCCTTGTTTTCATGGTTATAAATGGTTTATTTATTAACCTTAGTTAACCACGTAAATAAAGGTAATTGACAACACATTCTCTTGTACAATAATGACCTGATTGGGTGTGTTAGTACTGGTCTGGAACAAAACCCTACACCCCATGTGGATCTCCAGGACCAGGCTTGAAGAACAGTATTTTAAAGACTCTACTCACTCTCACAGGCACTGCTGACTGAGGTCCATGTCTGGTCGCTCCTACAGGTGATGGTGGCCGTGCCTTTTCCCTGGTGGCCCTTGGGACAGGTGAACGGTAATGACTGACCCACGTAGAACAGCTGTTTAGAAGCGTTAACACTCCTACTGCTCTCCTTCCATCCAGGGGGAGGGGGACATGGTTTGGCTGCATGGGGAGACACAGAGTCTAGTATTGGATTACAATGTAGGCATGTCAAAGTGTGTAAAATGTAGGGGGGAAGAATGCTAGTAGGGGAGACCATGAATATTTATAAATTTGAGTTTACAGGGTATGATGGTGGATTAGAGACAAGTTCGGCATAAGCCCAGAGGCTACATGTAAATGTCATAACAAGGTGTGTAAATGTTTGTGAGACTATGTAAGCTCTGTGGGTCACCTATAATGACAGTCTTCTTTATTACAACATGTTTGGTCAAGTAGCAGAATATCACTCTGCATAAGCTGAGTCAGTAGCTATGTTTCCATTACTTTGTCCAGTGATTTTTTTGCCGACATTTAGAAAGTTTGCATTGAAAATAGATGTGACAATTGCCTGCTACGGTGCATTTCCATTGAACAGTCGTGTGTCGATAAAAACAACTAGGCGTAATGACGCCTTAAAAAAAATAAAAACTTTTCAGCAAAAACCTACTGTCGAATAAAAATTACGTGGTTTCCATTATCCATTTAGGCTAATTGCGCATTAATAAATTGGCGATAGCCTGTATGCCCTCCCACCCATCTGTTTCATGTTTCAGGTAGCCTGCAAAAGCCAGCATGGATAGAATGCAAGAATTGACTAATATTTGCCATTCTAATAACGGTCATGTGCCAACGTATCGCCACGGTCTGTGCCATGGTGAGACTTGCACTCCTGCTGTAGATCTGGAGAAAAAAATTGAATGGTGAAACTTGCATCCAGCCAACCGAAAAGCAAGGCGAAGCAATTCAGACAGTCTCAAAAGTGCAGACAATCCCTGTCCTGCAATGAAACCTTATTTTTACATTTGAAAAATAGATTTAGCAAGCAGTAGGCATGTATAATTAAATTAGGAGTTGAGCTTTATAATTACGTGATGACATCACATGCCCTGTGTACCTTCAAAATTATTCGCCATCATAATTTATTCGAAAAACACAGTTTACATCATAATTTGTCGCAATAAAGAAAGTTAGACAAAATACAAATCCACCCCTGTCTTGATCAAATGTATCCTATAGCTGCCATTTCCATTACACATGTCGCAATGTAATTTTTTTGCGATATTGCTTTTGTCGAATAAACCTGGGTCAATGGAAACCTGCGTAATTATCGTGTCAATTAAATCGAATCATCGGCAGCACTTGTGCTGTAAGGACCATAGATACACCATGCAGCATTATTGTCCCACTGTCCTTTCATTGATCATTAGCCATCAGTGCTCTTAGGCTGCGTTTACACAGGCAGCCCAATTCTGATCTTTTTTTCAATAATTGGTCTTTTGACTAATCAGATCTGATGTGAAAAGATCTGATGTGATTGGTCAAAAGACCAATTAGTGGACAAAATATTAGAATTGGTCTGCCTGTGTAAGAAGCCTTAATCATATTATTTTCAGGTCATTGGCTACAGTTTTGAAACAGCCTGTGAAACAGTGTTGATGTTGCAAAGTATTCCAGGCATTGTATGTGTCAGCCCTCCCTCCCTCTCTTCCCTCTGTGGTGTGTGTGTGTGCGTGCGTGTGTGTCGGCCCTCCCTCCCCTCCCTCCGTGGTGTGGTGTGTGTGCGTGTGTGTGTGTTAGTGTGATTGTGTGTCGGTCCTCCCTCCCCTCCCGCTGTGGTATGTGTGTGTGTGTGTGTGTGTGTGTGTGTGTGTGTGTGTGTCAGCCCTCCCCTCCCTATCTGGTCTGTTGTGCAAGCTGATGTCCAAACCCCTAAACAATGTGAGGTGTGGAAATACAACTGCTTTTCTCTGGTTGGTACTCAGTGTAGATTGAGTGCAAACCAATAGAAAGAACAGAGCCTGAGCTAAATGAATAAGATAAAACCATCAGCTGTCTCTTTTATTCTGTCAGGAGGTTTCCCTGACCATGTGACGTCACCAGGAAAAACTCTGGACTCTATTTTAAGTCATGTGACCTGACCAAGAAAAACTCCTGCCCTGATTCTATGAAGCAAGAAGAAGAAGAAGAAGAAGAAACTCCAACATATTCATGTTTGTCTCAAAGTCTTACGTTGACAGAAGGGGAAGATGGAACTCCATGTCCCGTCTCCCATACACACCACCAGAGCATCCCCCTGTAGGGTGTAGCCTTTATCACACTGAAACGCTACAGCACGCCCGGTGGTCAGGCTCTGTTCCTGCACTACGCCGTTCAAAAACTCCTTGGGGATGTTACAACCCTGGCCAACTGAGAGGTGGAGAGGGAAAAGGGAGAGAGAGAGAGAAAGAGGGAGAGAGAGAGAGATGGAGAAAGAAAGAGGGGGGGGGGGGGGGGGAATAATAAAAAAGCTTGATTTTCCATGCTTCACGTTTCAAGTTGCCTTGTCAAACATTTCCAAAACTATTGCTTAAACAGATACAGACTGTGGACAATACGATGAAGTAGGAATAACTCATACCTTCACACGTTGGTGCAGGCAGACTCCATGTTCCATTAGTCAGACAGGTGAGGTTCTGTGGACCAATCAGATGTAGGCCAGGGTTGCACACATAGCTGACGTTGCTCTGGTACGTCTCCCCTGATGTCTGTGTCTCTGCATTCTCCACTGAGGGAGGTGGACCACACGATACAGCTGAGGACACACAAGATGGAAGAAGGAAACTAGAGTTAAATGGGATTAATAAGCATTGCCTGAATGAATGGATTGGACGTGTGCTCAAACACACACACGCACACACACACACACACAGACACACACACACTTACCGACACAGGTAGGCTGGGCCCCATTCCATGTTCCATCTCCTAGACAGGTTTGTACAGAGTCACCCTGTAAAAAAGTGACAGTCACAGTATTAAACACTGAAGACATATACACTAAATAGACACTGGGCATTGTGAATCTCTCTGTAAACACACAGTGACTCAGCTCTCTCTGCTAACATTATGACCCACCATCCACTCTCATTCATAGGTAATTACGTCATGTGATTTCCAGTAATGGAACATTAGCCTAGACATTAGCAGATTACTTTTCACCCAAAGTAAGAGTGAAAGTAGCATTTATTAGATTTCTCACTATAGTAATTGGAAAAATTCCATGCACTCGATTCTCAAAATATTATGATCAATGAGGTTTTGCACAAATTCAAGCTAAATTGTCGATATTTTTCTCTGTTCTGTAATAATATTGTAATATCAATATTGTAATAATACTGTAATAATATAACTTTGTATCAGAGTGTCAGACATTACCTTCATCTCAAACCCTGGCAGGCAGGTGTACAAGACAATGTCTCCATAGCTGTAACTGTCCCCCTTAGTGATACCATGATGAAGAGGAAGAGGTTTCTCACAAACCACCAGAACACAGGAGACAGAGGAGAGACCTGGAGACCAGCTACCACCCAGCTACAACAACAGAATTAGTTCATAATCATGACATGAATTCATATTCAGTTAACATCTGTGAATGATGGATCTGTAAATCGCGCTAGATGAGAGCGTATGTTTAATGACTAAAATGCAAATGATGAAAAGCCATAATGAACATAGGAAGGATTGAGGGAAATGTGAATAGTGACCAGAGAGCTGTCTAGAGTATAAAAAGTAGAAATTAGAAAGTTGAGATTGTTGAACACAATACACTGAGTGTACAAAACATTAAGAACACCTGCTCTTTTATTTACGTCATTTAGCAGACGCTCTTATCCTTATTGTTTTTTGATACTGGCCCCCTGTGGGAATTGAACCCACAACCCTGCCGTTGCAAACGCCATGCTCTACCAACTGAGCTACATCCCTGCCGGCCATTCCCTCCCCTACCCTGGGCCAATTGTGCGCAGCCCCATGGGTCTCCCGGTCGCGGCCGGCTACGACAGAGCCTGGATTAGAACCAGGATCTCTAGTGGCACAGCTAGCACTGCGATGCAGTGCCTTAGACCACTGCGCCACTCGGGAGACATAGACTTTCCATGACATAGACTGACCAGGTGAATCCAGGTGTTGGATTCTAGCTTGAAATACACTTATTCATGTTATCATACTAGAACTTATTGATTGCTTTACATCAGTGGAGGCTCCTCAGAGGAGGAAGGGGAGGACCATCCTCCTCAGTGAATTTCATAAAAATAAAAATGGTAAAACATTTAAAATGTTATCCTTTTTAGATAAAACTATACTAAATATAATCACATCAACAAATAATTGCTTAAAACACAGTATTCTGCAAAGAAGGTCTACAGTAGCCTCAACTGCACTCTGTAGGGTAGCACCATAGTGTAGCCGGAGGACAGCTAGCTTCCGTCCTCCTCTGGGTACATTGACTTCAATACAAAACCTAGGGGGCTCATGGTTCTCACCCCCTTCCATAGACTTACACAGTAATTATGACAACTTCCAGAGGATGTCCTCTAACCTATCAGCATGAACTGACAACTGACCCAATCAAAGGATCAGAGAATTAATCTAGTACTGAAAGCATAATCTACAGCTAGCTAACACTGCAGTGCATAGAATGTGGTGAGTAGTTGACTCAAAGAGAGATAAAGACAATAGTTGAACAGTTTTGAACAAATTCATTTCTTCCAAAATGAAGGAGAAGCAAGAGAGAAATATATAGAGAGAGATTGTCATTTATTTTCACTTTCAGTTTCACTTACTTAGCTAGCAAATGCAGCTAGCTAGTTTACCTTACTGAAACACCCTCCTCAAACAGAGGGATGCTATGTTAGATAGCTGGCTATGACAATCCACACAACACTGGAATTCTTCCAAGTCAAGCTAAGCTTTTGTTTTACTAGTTTATTTCCACCGGGGCCCGACAGTGTAACTGCTTACTGACTGTACACTAACATTACTGCATGATTGTAGCGGGTTTACTAAGGCGTTAGTTCTATTAGCTATGCTGACTATGACGTTACTTTAGCTAATATGGTGACAATGATGTAGGCTGTGTGTAGCGGTTTGGCTTGGAACGTTTTTTTTTGCCAGGTCACATGCAGCTGATGTGTTGTGCATTGAAGTCCACAAGCGAAGGGAAGAGGTGAGAGGAGGAGAGTGCATGGATGCGAGAAGGAATACAACGTGGCTGCTATGAAAGTGAACTGTGTTTACTAGTGATCAGGGGTGTATTCAAATATTTCTTAAACGGAAGCAAACGGAACAAAATGGGGATAAACATACTTGAATTTGTCCAATAGAAACTTGTCTCTCAACCTGTGTGCACCTACTTTGTAAACTTTCATTCATAGGCTAGGTTGTAGCATCCTCATGATGGGTATAGGGAAAATTCAAGTATCATGTAGTATCCTAAACCTATTGCTGTTACATTGAACTGGGTGAATGGAATATGAATGACAGTCATCCAATATGCTGTAATAGAAATACAAATTGTCCTCCTTCATCTTAGACGGCACTGACCACCACTGCTTTACATGTGTAATGAATGTATATGTTGGGGTCAATGGAGGGTGGATAAGAACTAGGGGTATGGAAAGTTACTGAGTGAGACAATGGGGGTAGACAGTAAGTTTACATTCTGTCGAACATGTTATTATTAAATGTAATGGATCCTATGGAGGGAGGTAAAGGGCAACTGTCTGGTTTCAGTCACTGATAAGGTAGAACAGCCATGGAGTAGGGAGGAGTGAGGAATTCGGCCCGAGGTCAGGTCAGATGAAGTGAGAAGGAACAGTTCTATCCCCCACACATATATATTTAGCAGGTGGCGGGGCCATGACGACACCAATGAGAGGAACCAATTAAGTTCTTGACTAGCAACAGAGATATGTTGGCTATCTAGATATGCAAGGAGGTGACTCCTCCTAGTAGGAGGGTATAAATATATGTGCTTGTGTAAACATGTCTTTGTCTTTGCAGCTGTTTGACCCAGTGGGTGAATAAACTTGGTTTGAGCTTTTCCTAGTCATCCGTTTGAGTTTTTACTCTGTTTGTTCAGAACCTAACACAGGTGAAAGCTATGATCCCTTATTGATCTCACTTGTTAAATCCAATCAGTGTAGATGAAGGGGAGGAGACAGGTTAAAGATGGATTTTTAAGCCTTGGCACAATTTACACTTGGATTGTGTATGTGTGCCATTCAGAGGGTGAATGAACAAGACAAAATATTTAAGTGCCTTTGAACAGGTTATGGTAGTAGGTGCCAGGCGCACCGGTTTGAGTGCCATGAACTGCAACGCTGCTGGGTTTTTCAACGCTCAACAGTTTCCTGTGTGTATCAAGAATGGTCCACCACCCAAAAAACATCCAGCCAAATTGACACAACTGTAAGAAGCATTGGAGTCAACATGTGCCCTGTGGAATGCTTTCAACACCTTGTAAAGTCCATGCCCTGACAAATTGAGGCTGTTCTGAGGGCAAAAGGGTCTGAAACTCAATACACTCAGTGTATATTAAAATGTAATCCAACATCACTGACCATCTCAACATATTGACCATGTCGACACTTGAGTGGGTGTAAATCATGTCTTCATGTTTTCAGCGCATTAAAACAGTCTTACCTGACACTCTGCCAGACCTGGCCCCTGCAGGAGGAACCCAGGTGGGCAGGAGAAGGTGACTGCCCCCCCTACAAGGGTGGGGTCCTCCCCCGTGACCAGGACGTGGGTGGTGAGGTTGGCAGGGAGCGGGCATGGGGCGGGGCGGCACCTGATGCTGTGTTTAGACCAGGTGCCTTCATACTGACAGGTCAGAGAGTCAGAAGGGCTGGTCAGCTCATACCCCTCATCACACCTAGAGAGAGAGGGGGGAGAGAGAGAGAGAGAGAGAGAGAGAGAGAGAGAGAGAGAGAGAGAGAGAGAGAGAGAGAGAGAGAGAGAGAGAGAGAGAGAGAGAAGGGTAGAGAGAGAGGCGGGGGAGAGGGAGAGAAAGAGGGATATTAAATACCATACTATCTACTTGAATAGTACTTCTCTAACACTTAGATGGACAAAGAGGTTTTAACTCTCTGAAAGATACAGCAGTACATATTCACCTGTATTGGATCTGGCTTCCGAAGGTGAACATCTCTCCCACCACGTGAGCATGTGGTACAGGAGTTGGCTCTCCACAGGAGACAGGCTCACAGCTGATCCTCACCTCGCCCCACCTGCCCTCCCTACCACAGGTAACATGTGGGTAGGACCCCTTCATCTGGTAACCCGGCTTGCACTGGTAGGTAACTGTGTCTGGGACAGTGGCACTGTCGCCCTGCAGGACAGCGTGGGGTACTGTAGGCGGGGCAGCCACGCACCTCCCCCGGCCACACACAGGAACACCCGGGCTCCACAGCCCGCCCTTCTCACACGTTGCTGCCGCCGGCCCCAGGACCTTGTAGCCCTCGTCGCAGAGGAAGAAGACGCGGTCACCGCAGGCGTGGTCGCGCCCCAGCACCACCCCGTATTTTAACACTGGAGGGGTGCAGAGGCAGGGGCGGCACTCCGGTACCGTCCCAACCCAATGGCCCTGGGCGGAACAGCGTAGGACGGGGTCACCGAAGACCTCGTACCCGTCGAAACACACATACTCCACGACGTCATCATAGTGGAAGCTGGAGCCGTTGAGGTAACCGTGGCTGATGTCCTGCGGCGGGTCGCAGGCGATGATGTCACAGCGAGGGGCGGGTCCTTCCCCCCAGAGTCCGTCCCCTCGACACATTCGCTTGGGTTCGCCGCCGCTGAGGCTGTACCCCTCCTCACACTCGTACCACACCTCACGGCCGTAGCCAAAGTCAGAGCCCAGGACTCGACCATTGGGGATGGATGCTGGTCTACCGCAGTGGGCTGGATGACACTCAGGCGACACATGACTCCAGGTACCATCGGCCTGACACACACTAACAGAGGGGCCTTGTAGGAGCAAGCCGGACTTACAGCTCAGCTCTACATGTTTGTTAAACGTATATTCCTTCCCTGTCACAGTGACATCACTAGGAACAACGGGAGAGCCACAGGAAATAGGCTCACACCAAGGCTTCTCAGCATCCCACTTCCCGTCTGCCTTACAGGTCCTGGTGTCACCGCCCTTCAGGACGAACCCGGAACTACACTTGTAACGCAACACTTCCAGATACAGGAAGGAGTCTCCGTCGGCCAAGCCGTTATCGATGTCGCCCGGGTCACCGCAGGATATAGGTCGGCAGACAGGCGGAACGTCGCTCCACTGTCGGCCCGCCACACACTGTCTGACTGACTCCCCATCTAACTCGTAGCCCTCCTCACAGCTGTACTTCACCAGGCTACCCAGGGTTATGTCTGTGATGTTCACAGAACCGTGGTCTGGGCTGGGCGGCTCCTCACACTCTGCAGGAACACACATGGGAGCCGTCCCGTTCCACCCCCCCTCCTCCAGGCACATTAAGGCAGTAGAGGTTGTTAGCTCATAGCTCTTATGGCAGTGGTACACTATCACAGTCCCATGCAGGAAGCTCATATCCATGGGTGATAACGGCACTGTAGCACCACCTATAGGCTTGGAGGTTATAGCGGTGTCCCTCCCGGCTAGCTCCGATTTCGGATCCAAGAGCCTCGAATACTCGCCAAAGTCGATATGAGGGGGCAGGCCGCAGTCAGAGGGGACGCAGACTGGGACGGAACTGGACCAACCAAACTCCTCACAGGTCAGGTGGTTCTGGCCGACCAATTGAAAGCCAGGGAAACAGCTGTAGAAGATGGTGACGCCGAACTTGTGGTCGAGACCCTCCACGAAGCCGTTGTCTATGGGGTTGGGCGGAGCACAGTAGATCTGGACACACATGGGCGTCTCTTGGTCCCACTCCCCGTTCGCCAGACACTTCAACGTATCGGGACCATGTAGACGGTAACCGCGGCGACAGGAGAAGTTGACGGCGTGGTTGAACTGGAGTTTGGTATACGCCACCTTCCCATTGGGTATCTCTTTAGGGATGGAGCACTCGATTGGTTGACAGGAAGGTACGCCTCCGATCCAGAGCCCACTTTCACCACAGAGTACCGTAGCGTTTCCAACCAAGCTATACCCAGGTTTACAGCTGTAGAGAGCCGTGCTGAGGTACATCAGTCCCTGAACGTCCACTATTCCGTTAGCTATCTCTACAGGTTGGGGACACTCTACTGGGATGCACTCTGGGACAGGGCTGCTCCAGTATCCATCTGCCTGGCAGGTCACAGACCCCTCCTTCCTCAAAGTAAACCCGTCCATGCAGGAGTAGCTCACCACCGAACCAAAATAGGACGGAGCAGACAACGGTGCCGACGACGGGTCGCCGAATGCCACCTCGGGCGGAGGGCCGCAGAACACCTGCTTGCAGACGGGGAAGGTGTCGTTCCACTCCTGGGCGAGGGTGCAGCGGAGGGTCCGGGCACCGTGGAGAACGTAGCCGTCCTCGCAGGACAGTTCCACGATTCCAGAGTCCAAACTATGTAGAACCAGGTGGTTCTCATCTAGGGGCGGTTCTGGGCACTGGACCGGCGAGCAGCGTGGATGACTCAACTTGTCCCACTTGCCGTACTTCAGACAAGTCCACACAGCGTCGCCGGCTAGCTCATAGCCCTCGTCGCAGACGTACTCGATCTTGCGGCCCACCTCAAAGAAGGAGCCGACGGAGCCACGGTATTGGCCGTGCAGGATGCTGGGCGGGGGGTCGCAGGTCAGGATGTGGCAGACGGGCGGGTCGCCGTTGGACCACTGCCGGTTGGCCTGGCACACTCGCTCCGGATGGCCGCTCAGTCGGTAGCCGTCGTCGCATGCGTATGTCACCTTGCTGTTGAAGATGAAATTACCTTTATTCTGTGGGTTGGAACACAAAAGAAGATGTTTTATGAGAGGACACTGTGTTTTAAATGAGATGACACAAGATCTCTTGCCAGAAAGAATGTAAGCGATCTTTCTCTATGATCGAATTAGATGGCCAAGCACAGGAATGAGTAGGAACTTTAGTTATTTTGAATCAATCAAAATGTATAATGTTTCTGTTTGTATTGAATACAGTACATGTATTTCTACATCTTGTTACATTGAGCCTTGACATGGATGAGAGGAGGAACAACATACCTGGATGAATCCATTCTTGAGTGACGGGGGGGACGGACAGGAGACAGGCTGGCAGACAGGCAGGACCCCACCCCACTCTCCATTGGCCTTACACGTCCTCCTCTTCTCCCCTCGGATCAGGAAACCCTTATCACAGCTATACGCCACCATCGCGCCAAAACTATAGTTGGTCCCACTCACATACCCCCTCTCGATGCCCCCCGGTTTGGAGCACCGCACCGGCACGCAACCCACAACGTACGGCGTGGGCGTCCACTCCCCTCCCATCATGCATTTCAACGTGGCGGTCGTGTTGAGGACGAAGCCCTCTTCGCATTTGTAGCTGAGCTCTGTGTTGCTGGGGTACTTGGGTTTGTTGACTGAATCCAAGATGGCGTGGGGCAGGTCAGGCGGGCGCTGGCAAAAGGTGGCGATGCAGCGAGGGGCCTCCTGGCCTTCGGGGGGTGCCCACACCCCCTGGGCGTTGCAGACCACCTTTAAATAAAATCAAACTTTATTTAACCTTGCATTTAGTATCGCAACACACTTTACTTTAAAACAATAACATGAAAGAGAATTTTTTTTTTTTATGAAGGGCAATAAAAGTGATGAATAACCTTGGAGTTGTTGCTGGCGGTGTAGCCGTCCGTGCAGAAGTAGTTGGCCGTGTCGCCAAACAGCTGGTGGCCGGCGACAGCGACAGCGTGGTCTATGGAAGGGGGAGGGCCACAGGAGCGAGGGACACACTGAGCGGAAGTGGGACTCCATTGGCCTATCGACAGGCACTCTCTGGTCTCTGGTCCAATCAGAGTGTAGCTGTGGGGACACCGAGCCAATCAATGGGGATCAGGGCAGGAAGTAATACATCTAAACAATGTAACAAAAAGTAAAGATGCACAGTCATATACTATTACTACTGTACTTATACATAAACTACTACTTGAACTTTGACTTGATAATAACTATAACGCTAACATTGAGGTAGTCTTGTTCAGCTTACAACACTTGAGAAGCCCAAATGCCTGGCATACAAGGCCTCAATTGAGTTAACATGCTGATAACGTATAACTAATGAAACATGGTTGACAGTATTTACCCTTCTTTGCAGACGTAGTGCACCTTGTTGCCCAGGGTGTGGTCGTCCCCCATGGTCACTGCGTCCCGGAGGGCAGGGGGGTCTCCACAGTGGACACTGGCACAGAGAGGGGTAGGGATACTCCACTCTCCTGACGCCTCGCACACCACCTCCTCAGAGCCCTGCAGTCTTAAAGGCCCAATGCAGCAGTTTTTATATCAATATCAAATCATTTCTGGGTAACAATTAAGTTCCTTGCTGTAATAGATTGTCCGTTAAAATGGGCAAAAAAATGTTTTTCTTTGCAAAAAAAACATTTCTCAAGGAAGAATTTTGCGAGGAATTTACCACATGGTGATGTCACCATGGAAAGCCGAATCTCCCGCCCATGCAAACCTGCTGATTAGAAAGTCCTGTGTAGATTATAATTTCAACCTGAAATAACACTGATCACATTTTTTCACACTTTTACAGTGTTAATTTGATCAGCTGTTGTACAATATGATATAAAACACAGGAAAAATTGAATTTTGTCTGCACTGGGCCTTTAACACATACACTCTGTTATACTCATACACATACACTCACAACACTCACAACACCTTTAAGCAGTATGAAACAACAGCCAATTATTACTATCATATAATTACTAGCTACCACTTTCAAAGTCACTGCATCCAGGCAGGCACTTCAATCTATAGATTAATGAACGTCTTATTATTTTAGATGGAAATGGATCTTGTTATTTTTACTTATTATACATGAACCCCTTATAAGACCTATAAGACCAGGGACTGCTGATCTTAGCCTTTTAGAGCATAATGTATAAGATTATATGGACAGTTGGGGGGACCTGATCCTAGATCAGCACTCCTACTCTGAGATATAAGACCAGAAATGATAACCCAGGACAGACATTCCATCCTTACCTGTATCCCTCTGCACAGGTGTAGATCACTGTAGACAGGTAGGTTTTCCCTTCGAGGGTGAAATCAGCGTTGTCTACATGTGGAGGCTCCCCGCAGGTGACTGGCTGACAGACAGGGGGCGCACTGCTCCACTTCAGATTGGCCTGACACTGGATCTCATAGGGGTCACCTGGGATGAACCCCTTAACGCAGCTGGAGTGGATGAGAGGGACATACTGTATATACATTCATAATGGAGGAATATGGGAGATGTGGCAATGTAAATAGAGGTTTAATTTTAGCAACTATCTATCAGCTTAACTCTCATTATATACATGTGTTTGTTGATATCTTTACTTACTGTAATATACTTAAGCAATGCGACACGAGGGGGTGTGGTATATGGCCAATATACCACGGCTAAGAGCTGTTCTTACGCACGACGCAACGCGGAGTGCCTGGACACAGCCCTTAGCCATGGTATATTGGCCATATATCACAAACCCCCGAGGCGCCTTATTGCTATTATAACCTGGTTACCAACATAATTAGAGCAGTAACATTAAATGTTTTGGCATACCCGTGGTACGGCTGTCGGCCAATCAGCATTCAGGGCTCGAACCATCCAGTTTATAATGTATATTATACACTATACAGCCCTCAAACTCAACTCTGGACCTCGAAACCAGTTCCACTGCATTTTTTCATTGTTCCCCTCTAATCAGGGACTGATTTAGACCTGTGACACCAGGGGTGTGCAATTAATTATCAGGTAGAACAGAAAACCAGCAGGCTCCGGACCTCGTAGGGTAAGAGTTGAGTACCCCTGCTATACGATATCTCAATTGGAAAGAGAAAATAAAGAGAAGCTCTTTTATCTCACTTAACTATTAATACAACATAATTATCTCAATGCAACAGCATTATCTCAATGCAACAGCATTATATCAATGCAACATAATTATCTCAATGCAACAGCAAATTCATACTGTTGTTATGTCTATACGGTCTCCTTTGTCAGTGTGACACTTGTTGTAAATGGCTGACGGTGGTACCTGAAAGTCACCTTGCTTCCAAACGTGAAGTTGGTCCCCTTCATCACAGCGTTCTCTGGGACAGAGGGCCTTCCACAGGAGAGGGCTGGAGAACAACACAATGGTGATCAGTTCTAGTAATGGTCAATTTACTCAAATAAATTCCTTCCAGAAAGTTCTTAGCCTCATTTGATTAAGTGATCTTAATCAAAGATTATGGATGTACTGATAAGATACATGTCTCTCCGCCCTAAAAATGGGAGTCGTTGTCCATCAAACAGCCCGACCGTGCTGCTTTGTGGACACCCATTTTTAGGGCAGATTGATATGTATCTTGTCAGTATATCCATAATACTTTATTAAGATCACTTTATTGGTCAATTGCACACAAGGTCCAACCAAAATCTCAGAAAGGCACGCATACATATACCGTTTTTTTTGGGAGAGGCGCAGGGGGCTGCCACACTGGGCGCCCAGGGAGCTGTTGCTGTGGGGGGTTAAGTGCCTTGCTCAAGGGCACAACGGCAGGCAATGGCATCTAGGATTTGACACCATCAACCCTCTGGTTGCTAGCTTACTTCCTGCTAGATTTTTCCTGTCGGACCCAGGATTCGAAATGGCAACCATTCCGGTTGCTGGCTCGCATCTAACCGCTAGTCTACCTGCCGCCCTATCTATGTCAATGTGTGGGGAGACCAGGCAAGCCAGGCCAGGTCAGTCTTGTGCCTTACTGAGCTGGTTCCCCTAGCCTGGGTTTGTGCTATCATGCCAACCTCTTGTCACACATTGTCATGCCAAACCATGCATGATAGCGCAAACAGACTGGCACTCAGGCTAGGTTCCCCTGCATGGCTTTCATAAGACTGCAAGTGTGGGTTTGGGTTAGATCCAGAGCCAGTGTGCGTTAGGGTTAGATCCAGAGCCAGTGTGGGTTAGGGTTAGATCCAGAGCCAGTGTGGGTTTGGGTTAGATCCAGAGCCAGTGTGCGTTAGGGTTAGATCCAGAGCCAGTGTGGGTTAGGGTTAGATCCAGAGCCAGTGTGGGTTAGGGTTAGATCCAGAGCCAGTGTGGGTTAGGGTTAGATCCAGAGCCAGTGTGGGTTAGGGTTAGATCCAGAGCCAGTGTGGGTTAGGGTTAGATCCAGAGCCAGTGTGGGTTCGGGTTAGATCCAGAGCCAGTGTGGGTTAGGGTTAGATCCAGAGCCCGTGTGGGTTAGGTTTAGATCCAGCGCCAGTGTGGGTTAGGGTTAGATCCAGAGCCAGTGTGGGTTAGGGTTAGATCCAGAGCCAGTGTGGGTTAGGGTTAGATCCAGAGCCAGTGTGGGTTAGGGTTAGATCCAGTGGCCAGCGGCCCAGTCCAGAGGCCTTTCAGCTGGCCCTGCTGACAGTGCAATAGAAAGATTATCTGTTCGAACAGTACAGGGCAGACAAAGAGCCAGCTGCACAGCACATAATCACCCTCCACACACACACACACACACACACACACACACACACACACACACACACACACACACACACACACACACACACACACACACACACACACACACACACACACACGTGCATGTGCACACACGCACACAAACACACAGACACACAAACGCATACACACCTGCATGTGTTTGTGTGAGGGTCAGGATATTTATATGCAAGATGATTATGAGAGCGAGAGACAGAGACAGAGAGAGAGAGAGCGAGAGAGAGAGAGAGACAGAGAGAGAGAGAGAGAGAGAGAGAGAGAGAGAGAGAGAGAGAGAGAGAGAGAGAGAGAGAGAGAGAGAGAGAGAGAGAGAGAGCGAGAGAGAGAGAGAGAGAGTAGGAGTGTTCAGGATCAAAACAAACAGTTTGCTTTTGTTGCTCGTTACCCAACATCAAGCCTCCATTATAACCGCTGTGACTGAAGGCTTTGGTTAGGCAGATCTGAGAGCTATGAAGGCTTGATGGGCATCATCAGGATAATTGTGTTATTTATAAAGTTGTCTAAGTACCTCATGGATAAGAGGGTAGTGCTAGATTACTCAAATGCAAATGGTCTGTCATGAAACTGGGTATTTCTGGAAACATGAACATATTGTACATAACAATGCTGGATCTCTACTGATAGTGACAACAAAGCATTATGTGAAAACAGGATTATTTTTGTATGTTATGTCAGTGTTATGTTATCATGTTATATCATTTCGTACAATCGGAACAGAATAAAACATACTAAGATGATATAGAAACCCAAGCAGAAAACTTGAGTAGGACATGCGTATATTATTATTATTCTTATGATTATATCATGATTATTATTATATAATTATCATTATTGTTATTATTATTATTATTATTATTATTATCATTATTACTACAGCATATATTACATTACATATAACACATGTTGATGTCCTCTATACCTCTGCAGTACGGGAAAACACCATTCCAGCTTCCTGTCTCCAGGCATTGGACGTGAGATGAGCCAATCAGCTCGTAACCTTCCTCGCAGGTGAACACGACCTCACTTCCCATCAGGAAGTTACTGCCGTCCTTATAGCCGAACTCTGGAGCCCCCGGGTTCTCACACTTCACTGGTTCTAGATTGATAACATAAATACAGAGAAAAAATACCACAAAGGTTTGATACTGTAGCTACTGCACCTTGAAGTGCCAACAGATATGAATAGATTAAAAGATTTGGCAGTGGTGAACTCTAGTTGTTTGATGATGATGAAGCAATAAGGTACGAGAGGCATTGCTATACAGTAGCTAAGGGGTTTTGTAGCTTGTGATATAACTAGGAAGAATGTCATTGTTGGGGAAATTAGATTTTCCTGACCACATGACCTGACCGGGGGAAACTTTGGGCTCAGGTGTGTGTATGTTACAGTATGTGTGTGTTTTACCTGTGCAGTTCTTCCCGTCTCCGCTGTAGGGGTGGATACAGGTGCAGGTGTAGGAGCCATCTGTGTTCTGACAGCTGGCGTGTTCATCACAGTCTGAGCCCAGCGCACACTCATCCACATCTGTATGGACACATACACGTCGTTATACTCTGTGCTGTTTGAAAACATGTATTTATTGACATACACTCTAAATACGGTAGATATACATTAATTATATAATGTAAATAGTATAAGTATGACACCGTTTATGCTCTATATTCATCCAGTGTGTCAGTTTCATCTTACCCAGGCAGGCCGGTGGGTTGCCTCCCCACTTCCCACTGTTGGTACAGAGGACCTTAGCGTCCCCCAGAAGGTAGAACCCTGGGTTACACTGGTACACCACAGAGCTGCCTGCATGGTAGTCGGCACCCTGGAACAGACCATACTCCAGGGGCCAAGGGGGACCACACTTCACTCCTATACAGGTAGATATACACAGGTTACAATGTGAATGTTTTGAATGGCGGTGATACTACGATGGTTATGATAATGGAGATAGTAGGTATTAACCCATATGATACCCCTATAGATAGACAGTACACAGGTCAGATAGGTGGAAATGTTGGGTTCAAATGGTTTTGATGTTTGCTGCTTTTTGATGGTTATCTGCTATTACTGAGGTTATGCTTATTGATATAGATTACTCAAATGTAACCTCTGCTTTGTGTGTGTGTGTGAGTGTGTGTGCTTGCATCCGTGCGTGTGTGTGTGTTTGTCTATGTGCATCCATGTGTGTGTGAGTATGTTTGTGTGTGTCTGTGTCTATGTTCATGCGTGGATGTGTGTGTGTATGCAGTGTAAGTGTCTGTGCATGTGTTACTAAATGCCCCTCACGTTCACAGCGGGGCAGGGCGTGGCTCCACTCTCCCTTGTTGTGACACTGCAGCAGTGGCTCCCCCACCAGGTAGAAGCCGGGATCACAGGACAGCTGTGTCTGAGACCCGGGGCTGACCGCTGGACTGGACGCACGCAGGTGAGGCACTGCATTCTCTAGCTGGGGGCAGTCTGACAAACACAAATGTCATGGAGTAGGAGAATGGAGTGGGTTAACGTTTTCCCTACACACAGATCTAAAATCAGTTTTGTGCCCCCCCTATGGTTAAGGTTAGGACTTGGCCATTGTAAGCTGATCCTAGATCTGTCCCTCACCAGCACAGAAGATGCAGTTGGGGTTAGTCTTGACTCTCCCCACCACCCCATTGAGGAAGTCAGGCCAGGCCAGGACGTTGCCTCTGATGTTTTTCCCTGGGCAGGTGCTGGCTAGGATCTTGATCTACAGAGAAATATGGAGGTCACTTTATGGCACAGAAGTACAGAAAATGATTGGTGGTTCGCACACACATAAAAATAAATGAGACAGAACTTTTTTTTACAGCAGGCAGGGGAAAAGATACACAGGCGTTTAATTTTTTTGCCACAGACGTATCCACATGCTAGTTCAGGGATCTCCAACAGGTCGATCGCAAGCTACCAGTAGCTCACAGCCCACCGATGAATAGCTAGCCAAATAATTCTGAAAGTACATGTCATTTTCACGTGTTCCACCGCAAACTGTCATAAACAAATCTCACAAGTATAAGACACCGCAAGCTCCCAGCTACTGTCTAATTAACATTGACATTATCCCACACATGGTTAGTCACTATTGCCTTAAAAAGCCAAACCTTAATTTCCAGCAATATTGCCCCTGTCTGTTTGGTTTACCATTGTTTATAACTCTGTGTGTAGTCAGTTGATGTGATAACCATCTTGTTGATTGACAGTAATACTTCCCCCCCCAAAAAAATTTATATAGTGAGTGTGTGTATGCAGTGTAAGTGTCTGTGCATGTGTAACTAAATGCCCCTCACGTTCACAAAGTATATCATTTGTATCTATTATTTTCAAACTTTGCCATGAAATGAGCATCAGCAGTACAGAACCATCACTAGAACGGCACATTAGATGGCACACTCGCTAGATGCTCAATTAAAGGGCCAGATGCTCAATTAAAGGGCCTGATGCTCAATTAAAGGGCCAGATGCGCAATTAAAGGGCCAGATGCGCAATTAAAGGGTCAGATGCGCAATTAAAGGGGAATTACACACACACATATTTTTGGGTTTTGTTTTCTTCCAGACCTAAACAAAATGTATTCTGATGTGATGTACCCCTTTCCTGCAGTCAAATGACCTAGTGGCCTCATGGGTGGAATGTTATTAATTAATAATTAATACAAAATAAAATTTTAAATGCCATAAATCTGGTGTTTCTATATTTATTTATTTGATTTAACCTGGCAAGTCAGTTAAGAACAAATTCTTATTTATGACATTCGCCGCCCTATGGTACTCCCAATCATGGCAGGAGTGTGATACAGCCTGGAATCGAACCAAGGTCTGTAGTGTCGCCTCTAGCACTGAGATGCAGTGCCTTAGACCACTGCACCACTCAGGAGCCCATTCAGTCTTCTGTGATGTATATAAAGTGTCATATTGGGATGCAAACTCAAAATGTAATACATTTCAACTCTATATCTGACATGGTACCGGTGTCTTATTTTTTAAAAGCCTATAACCATGTGTGTGAGGTGTATACTTTTGTTTCAAAGTAGATTTGTTTAAGACTACCAAGAAACACTCTGTGTGACCCTGATTTAGCCAACTGCAGTAAAAGGTTAAGCATTGACATGGACTCAGAACATCCAATTTCGTTGTTTCTCTATAAACAATTGTAATTTTAAGAGTGACAAATAAAACTGAGAACATCATTTGAGAAAATATATACTGTATATAAAAAGAAAATCTTTTAGAGTTTTTTATTAAACACTATTTTACCAGGTATATTGACAGAAACATAGTGCACTACATTATCTTGTACACTAAGGACCTGGGGAAGAGTTGCAGGGGAGAGGAGAAGAGGAGAATGTGCCTATTTGAAACCTAGAAGAAAATTAGTGTTTAATTTCTTAAAAGTAGCTCTCATGCTAATAAAGGTTGGAGAGACAGTTGCTTGTTCATATACTGTAGTTATGTAGCCTGGACGCCAGTCTTTTTCTGCTTGAGACAACTCTTTTGTGTGTCAAGCACGATTATCATGACAATGAAAAACAAGTTGTTCTAAAGCAGAAACAGATCTGGTAACCAGGCTAGTAGCTGTGTTCAGATAGTGATGCACTAGCTACTGTTCTAGTCTGTGAGTGTGTTTCAGGTTGTAAAGCAGTAGGACAGTCTGAATGTGTGTGTGTGTGTGTGTGTGTTTGTTTGTGTCAGTGTGATTTACTTGCTGTGGGTCCAGAACTCTGTCCCAGATGTGGAGCTGGCTGAGGGATCCTACGAAGGACTCCACAGGGTTGAAGCCCTCGCCCCGCTGGTCCTGGTCCTGGCCCAGCACCAATGCCCCTCCACCTGCAGGGAAGGGTCAAGTTTCAGAGGTTAACCACTAGTCTTTGGGTTCTCTGAAATCTGCCTAAAAGTTGTTAACCTCATTGCTATTACTTAATTAAGACCCGTAAAATAGTATCATTCTACTTTTTGATACGCCACGCTTCGCCACACTTAGATACTACTACGCAGCAGGTTACTAGGACTTAATAAGTTACTAAGATGATACAGTACAATGAGCAGGCTGAGGATAGAACTACACCTGGGATGGTGCTGCCCACTGACAGGCCTTTCCCTCCGTCTGAGGGGTTTCCGTTGATATAGACCCTCCAGTCCCCGTCCCAGCTCCGCCATGACACCCCGATGTGGTGCCACTGACCCGTGTTCACTGCCGGGCAGTCTGTAATCCGCTCCTTACCGTTGATGTACAGGACCCACCTGGGAAGGGGGAGGAGGGGCGAGAGAGGGAGAGAGAGAGAGAGAGAGAGAGAGAGAGAGAGAGAGAGAGAGAGAGAGAGAGAGAGAGAGAGAGAGAGAGAGAGAGAATGAGAGAAAGTGTGGACCCCGTGTAGAGTACCTGTGACTAGAGTAACAACTAGTTCCAAATACAGAAATAAACAAATATCCATCCTAGTCACTCTCCCTAGTTGTGCATGAAAATGTACGTTCCCCTGTATGTGTGTGTCAGTACTGACCCGTTGTAGTCTATAAGTAGGAAGGCGTTGTCACTTCCCTCCACGGCGTAGGAGATGGGTGTGCCGTAGTTGGTGGTGTCTGATGACCTCATCCAGAACGTACACGTGATCTCCGTCAGCGCCGGCATCACCCCATCCATCATTACATAACCATGGATACCCGACACCTCGAAGTCCAGGTTGAATGAGGTCGACATCTCTGAAGGGAAGAAAATGTTTAGGCCGGAAATGAGTGAAAAGACATTACAATTATTATGAGAAAGTTTTATGTGTAAATAAGAAGCGCAGTTTCCGAGTCATTGAGGTTAGAAGGAGAGAAATGTTTTGGGCCATAAATGATGTGTCTATGAAAATTGATTTTTAAGTAAAGGAGCAGTTGCTGATTCATAATAAATTGATCCAGGAAAAAGGACCAGACCAGTCCATTATAATAAATTGATCCAGGAAAAAGGACCAGACCAGTCCATCATAATAAATTGATCCAGGAAAAAGGACCAGACCAGTCCATTAGACTGTGAAATCAAACTTGAAGAAAGCAAATTTACTTTGACCCATTTTTCTCCCCAATTTCGTGATATCCAATTGGTAGTTACAGTCTTGTCCCATTGCTGCAACTCCCCTATGGACTCGGGAGAGGCGAAGGTCAAGAGCCATGCATCCTCCGAAACACGACCCTGCCAAGCCGCACTGCTTCTTGACACACTGCTCGCTTAACCCGGAAGCCAGCCGCACCAATGTGTCAGAGAAAACACCATCCAACTGGTGACCAAAGTCAGTTTGCAGGCGCCCAGCCCGCCACAAGGAGTCACTAGAGCGCAACGGGAGAAGGAAATCCCAGCCGGCCAAACCCTCCCCTAACGCAGAAGAAGCTGGGCCAATTGTGCACTGCCTCATAGGTCTCCCGGTCACAGCCAGCTGTCACACAGCCTGGGATAGAACCTGGGTCTGTAGTGACACCTCAAGCACTGTGATGCAGTGACTTAGACCACTGCGCCACTCGGGAGGCCAAAAAAGCAATTTCCTTCCATTAGACAACCAGACTATTGGCTCCAATGCCTCCAATGAATAGTGAAACCTCACATTTACTTTTCTACTTTCTGTGCTCCCGACAAAGGATCCTTTCCTTTGGATCATTTCAGTAAGAAAAATAAACCACTCCTTGTTGAGCAACAGACTCGTTGGTTCCAGCAATATACTTTTTTTTTGGTACTTATTATTTGAATAACTTAAAATTGTACCAACAAGCGGAAGTTGAATTATACATTCAAAATGCATATTTAAAACGAAATTGTGGTTTCACTTCCTGTACATAGTTTACCTCCATACATTTACTTCCTCGTCTCTGAGACACAAGACTAGACTAGACACCTCGTCTACTAAAACTCCTCCACATCCATTCCTCCCTCTCCTCCACTCATTCCCCTCTGTCTACTCCTCCTCCACGGCGTCTATACCTGTCTCACACCTGCTTCCGTTGAACCCAGGAGGGCAGCGGCAGGTGTAGGAGCCCGGTCCATCTATACAGGTGGCCCCGTTGATACAGAGGTTAGTCTGACACTCATCCACATCCACCTGGCACTGCCTGCCCCGGTAGCCCTCCACACACAGACACCTGGATACGGAGAGAGAAGACTGTCATATAGACCTGCTCAGTGCACTACATACACAATCCTATTCTTTTAAGCCTTACAAATACTGAATAACTCACTGAAGTCCCACCCATCATATTTGATACATACTGTACTTCCAACCACTGTATCTTCCATGTCTACAAATACTTCACTAAATCTCAATAAAAAGTTGGAAAACAATTGAATACATATTTTCCACATAAATAAAACATAAATATGCAAAAGATTATACATAATAGGCTTGTACACCACAGCTTGGTTGGTTGACAGCAGTCGGCTGTTGTTCCTTCTTGTTACCTGAAGTTGTTGACCGCGTCCTGACATGTCCCTCCATTCAGACAGGGGGCGCTGTTACACTCGTCCACGTTGACCTCACAGCGGTAACCAGAGTAGCCCGGGAGGCAGGTGCAGGAGTACCCCCCCATCAGGTCGTCACACACACCCCCGTTCAGACACGGACTGGACAGACACTCGTCTATCTCCAGCTCACAACGAGAACCTAGAAGACAGAAAGGAAAAATATCATATTTATTTCTTTGTTTATTTGTCAGGGACCATGTATAACATGCCATTGCACCAGATTTAGCTAGCCAATTTTCATCTGTAGTCCTTGGGCAGAAAACAATAAACATCTATACAATGCTACAATACACTGAATATAACCAATATTGGGAACACCTTCCTAATATTGAGTTGCACCCCCCCTCCTCACTTTTGCCCTCAGAACAGCCTCAACTTGTTTGGGCATGGACTCTACAAGGTGTCGAAAGCGTTCCACAGGGATGCTGGCCCATGTTGACTCCACATGCTTCCCACAGTTGTGTCAAGTTGGCTGGATGTCCTTTGGGTGGTGGACCATTCTTGATACACACGGGAAACTGTTTAGCGTGAAAAACCCAGC
This sequence comes from Coregonus lavaretus, assembly GCF_964263955.1. Lineage (NCBI taxonomy): Eukaryota > Metazoa > Chordata > Actinopteri > Salmoniformes > Salmonidae > Coregonus > Coregonus lavaretus. Next base: position 27,800 of record NW_028165689.1, read on the forward strand.
AGCGTTGCAGTTCTTGACACAAACCGGTGCGCCTGACACCTACTACCATACCCTGTTCAAAGGCACTTACATTTTCTGTCTTGCCCATTCACATACACAATCCATTTCTCAATTGTTTCAAAGCTTAAAATGCATTCTTTAACCTGTCTCCTCCCCTTCATCTACACTGATTGAAGTGGATTTAACAAGTGACATCAATAAGGGATCATAGCTTTCACCTGGATTTACCTGGTCAGTCTATGTCATGGAAAAAGCATGTGTTTTTAATGTTTTGTATACTCAGTGTATAACATACTATAAAAATAAATAATGATATATTTATACAGTATATATAGTGTATATATATAGATACACAAATATATAATAATCCAAATATACAACAATAGACAATATAATGATAATTTTACATCAGAGTTTAAATGTCCCTTGTTCCTTCAGGATGTGACATCTTAAAAGTCAGAATGTCTTAATGTTCACATGACTGGTTTGCCTTGAAGCTACTTATAGCAAAGGTACAGCACTCTCTCACACTGGTTGGCAGGGGGTTCCATAATCCAGCTGTCTGGCCAAATTTGGTGGAACTAAACTGAGTGGAGCAGTCCCCTCTGGTTGAAGCTGTTGTCGTATTGTTGATCATAATGCATAACATCATGTTTATGATCATAACGCCTTTTTGCGTGAAAACTGGATAACCCAATTAATTGCATTGCTGGCATTGAATGTTTGCTGCATAAATTATATCTGGTTTTCGTGGATGTTGCAACAGAAAAAATAGGTTTTGCAGGTTTTGCCTTTAGCAGTACTATATTTTAATTTGGCATATTATGATAATTATACATTTAAGTAAATAATTTGCCATGTGATCATTTTACACGTTTTACCTTCTGCAATAGTTGCAGAAGATAAAACGTGTAAAATGAAACATGAATTGCCTCTGCAGTGTATTCATGCAATGTTCATGCAATTATGAATACAGGTAACTGAAGTGTCCAAGGGTCTGGTAGGGAGTCGAGGCAGAGTGATCCCACCTGTGAAGCCATCAGCACAGCTGCAGGTGTACTGGTTGACCTCATCCACACACACTCCCTCGTTCAGACAGGGGGAGGAGCTACATTCGTTCACCTCCGCCTCGCACAGAGAACCTGGGACAGGACAGAGCACCAGCAGTCAGTCACATAGACACGTCTGCCATCAAATAGTACTAAATGCAGCCTTGTTGCCAGACAAAGGAGTTGGCAAAGCAGAAACAGACTCCGGCACCAAGGCAACTAAATGTCTGACAAATCGATGTGTCTGTGTGGAGGACAGTGGATAGTCATGATGTGGAAGACAGTGGACAATCATGATGTGGAGGACAGTGGACAGTCATGATGTGGAGGACAGTGGACAGTCATGATGTGGAGGACAGTGGACAGTCATGATGTGGAGGACAGTGGACAATCATGATGTGGAGGACAGTGGACAATCATGATGTGGAAGACAATGGACAGTCATGATGTGGAGGACAGTGGACAGTCATGATGTGGAAGACAATGGACAGTCATGATGTGGAGGACAGTGGACAGTCATGATGTGGAGGACAGTGGACAGTCATGATGTGGAGGACAGTGGACAGTCATGATGTGGAGGACAGTGGACAGTCATGATGTGGAGGACAGTGGACAGTCATGATGTGGAGGACAGTGGACAGTCATGATGTGGAGGACAGTGGACAGTCATGATGTGGAGGACAGTGGACAGTCATGATGTGGAGGACAGTGGACAGTCATGATGTGGAGGACAGTGTGTGGTTGTTGTGACGTCTCCATACCTACAAAGCCAGGTATACACTGACAGAGGAAGTCTCCCATGCCGTCCTTACAGAGACCGTCGTTCTGACATGGTGCCGAGTCACACTCATCTATGTCACTCTCACACTTAGCCCCTAAGGGAGAAACACATTGTCACAGTCATATAAGACAACTAAGCAATAAGGCCCAAGGGGGTGTGGTATATGGACACAGCCCTTAGCCATGGTATATTGGCCATATATTACAAACCCCCGAGGTGCCTTATTGCTATTATAAACTGGTTACCAACGTAATTAGAGCAGTAAAAATAAATGTTTCTTCATACCAGTGGTATGGTGTGATATACCACTTCTGTCAGCCAATCAGCATTCAGGGCTCGAACCACCCAGTTTATAAATAATAATAACTTGTCATTGCTCTGATGATCATTGATCGAAAGCTTAAGTGTGTGTATCCGGTCTGAAATGGCTAGCTATAAGTGTGTGTGTAACCGGTCTGAAATGGCTAGCTATAAGTGTGTGTGTATCCGGTCTGAAATGGCTAGCTATAAGTGTGTGTGTATCCGGTCTGAAATGGCTAGCTATAAGTGTGTGTGTATCCGGTCTGAAATGGCTAGCTATAAGTGTGTGTGTATCCGGTCTGACATGGCTAGCTATAAGTGTGTGTGTAACCGGTCTGAAATGGCTAGCTATAAGTGTGTGTGTATCCGGTCTGAAATGGCTAGCTATAAGTGTGTGTGTATCCGGTCTGAAATGGCTAGCTATAAGTGTGTGTGTAACCGGTCTGACATGGCTAGCTATAAGTGTGTGTGTATCCGGTCTGAAATGGCTAGCTATAAGTGTGTGTGTATCCGGTCTGAAATGGCTAGCTATAAGTGTGTGTGTATCCGGTCTGAAATGGCTAGCTATAAGTGTGTGTGTATCCGGTCTGAAATGGCTAGCTATAAGTGTGTGTGTATCCGGTCTGAAATGGCTAGCTATAAGTGTGTGTGTATCCGGTCTGAAATGGCTAGCTATAAGTGTGTGTGTGTATCCGGTCTGAAATGGCTAGCTATAAGTGTATGTGTATCTGGTCTGAAATGGCTAGCTATAAGTGTGTGTGTATCCGGTCTGAAATGGCTAGCTATAAGTGTGTGTGTATCCGGTCTGAAATGGCTAGCTAGTTAGCGGTGCGTGCTAGTAGCGTTTCAATCGGTGACGTCACTCGCTCTAAGACCTTGATGTATTTGTTTGCCTTGCTCTGCAAGGGCCGCAGCTTTTGTGGAGCGATAGGTAATGGTGCTTCGAGGGTGACTGTTGTTGATGTGTGCAGAGAGTCCCTGGTTCAAGCCCAGATTGAGGTGAGGAGAGGGATGGAAGCAATACTGTTACATGTGGAAGTTTTCTTTTCATTCCATTCATAACTGTTATAGTTTACCTGTGAAACCAGGTAGACAGGTGCACACGTATCCCGCCCCCACCTCCTCACACGTGCCCCTGTTCTGACACGGATTCAGGAAACACTCATGGAACACCTGGGGAGATACAGGTACAGTCATGTGGTTATGAGTTATGGTTATGAGTGTGGAGTGTGATAATTTCAGGAGGAAGAGAGCATTTCATTCTCACATTCCATACTCATCATACTCATAAGCATAACTCATGACAACTCATCATCCACAGTGCACTCCAGTCTACCTATCTACTGTTACCCAGGAAACAGGGGATGTCCTAAAGACATTCTGCAACATTCCCATTAGGTCCCTTAAGGGTTTCAGAGCGATGGTTATCCCACTGATGCTCTGAGAACATTCTAAGAACGTTGTGTGATGGTCCCAAGGGAACGTTCTCTGGGGGACCTTTGTGTAGTTCCCTGCAAGTGACCAGGACGTCACTGAGGACCCCTGGAGGTTTTGTCTAGTTCCCGGTTTGTCCCGGGGACGTCCCCGAGGAGGTTCTTGGGACGTTGTGCCATGGTCCCCTGGAGGTTTTATCTAGTTCCTGGTTTGTCCCGGGGACGTCCCAGAGGACATTTATAGCATGTTCTTGGGACGTTGTGTCATTGTTCCCTGAACGTTCTTGGAACGTTGTGTCATTGTCCCCTGGAGGTTTTTGTCACGTGATGGTCCCAGGTGTCCCAAACCATTATAAGTAAAGTAATGAAATGGTATGGGTGTTTTAAGGTAAATGGTACGCTGTTCAGCTAAGATAGTGTCAAAATCTTTAATGAATTACAATATGATTACATTTGACATGATTACTTAGTACTGACTTTTCAATATGACCCCACCTGGGATTTCTGCTGCACCACAAAGTCTGTACACATTCATTGTTTATAATACATCTATGCACTTAGCGAAAGAGTGCCATCTCAAATCAAATCAAATGTAATTTGTCACGTGCTGAATACAACAGGTGTAGGTAGACCTTACGGAGTCAATGTGCAGAGGTACAGGTTAGTCGAGGTAATTGAGGTAATATGTACATACAGTGGGGAGAACAAGTATTTGATACACTGCCGATTTTGCAGCTTTTCCTACTTACAAAGCATGTAGAGGTCTGTAATTTTTATCATAGGTTTATCATAGGTACACAACTGTGAGAGACGGAATCTAAAACAAAAATCCAGAAAATCACATTGTATGATTTTTAAGTAAGTCATTTGCATTTTATTGCATGACATAAGTATTTGATCACCTACGAACCAGTAAGAATTCCGGCTCTCACAGACCTGTTAGTTTTTCTTTAAGAAGCCCTCCTGTTCTCCACTCATTACCTGTATTAACTGCACCTGTTTGAACTCGTTACCTGTATAAAAGATACCTGTCCACACACTCAATCAAACAGACTCCAACCTCTCCACAATGGCCAAGACCAGAGAGCTGTGTAAGGACATCAGGGATAAAATTGTAGACCTGCACAAGGCTGGGATGGGCTACAGGACAATAGGCAAGCAGCTTGGTGAGAAGGCAACAACTGTTGACGCAATTATTAGAAAATGGAAGAAGTTCAAGATGACGGTCAATCACCCTCGGTCTGGGGCTCCATGCAAGATCTCACCTCGTGGGGCATCAATGATCATGAGGAAGGTGAGGGATCAGCCCAGAACTACACGGCAGGACCTGGTCAATGACCTGAAGAGAGCTGGGACCACAGTCTCAAAGAAAACCATTAGTAACGCACTACGCCGTCATGGATTAAAATCCTGCAGCACACGCAAGGTCCCTCTGCTCAAGCCAGCGCATGTCCAGGCCCATCTGAAGTTTGCCAATGACCATCTGGATGATCCAGAGGAGGAATGGGAGAAGGTCATGTGGTCTGATGAGACAAAAATAGAGCTTTTTGGTCAAAACTCCACTCGCCGTGTTTGGAGGAAGAAGAAGGATGAGTACAACCCCAAGAACACCATCCCAACCGTGAAGCATGGAGGTGGAAACATCATTCTTTGGGGATGCTTTTCTGCAAAGGGGACAGGACGACTGCACCGTATTGAGGAGAGGATGGATGGGGCCATGTATCGCGAGATCTTGGCCAACAACCTCCTTCCCTCAGTAAGAGCATTGAAGATGGGTCGTGGCTGGGTCTTCCAGCATGACAACGACCCGAAACACACAGCCAGGGCAACTAAGGAGTGGCTCCGTAAGAAGCATCTCAAGGTCCTGGAGTGGCCTAGCCAGTCTCCAGACCTGAACCCAATAGAAAATCTTTGGAGGGAGCTGAAAGTCCGTATTGCCCAGCGACAGCCCCGAAACCTGAAGAATCTGGAGAATGTCTGTATGGAGGAGTGGGCCAAAATCCCTGCTGCAGTGTGTGCAAACCTGGTCAAGACCTACAGGAAACGTATGATCTCTGTAAATGCAAACAAAGGTTTCTGTACCAAATATTAAGTTCTGCTTTTCTGATGTATCAAATACTTATGTCATGCAATAAAATGCAAATTAATTACTTAAAAATCATACAATGTGATTTTCTGGATTTTTGTTTTAGATTCCGTCTCTCACAGTTGAAGTGTACCTATGATAAAATGACAGACCTCTACATGCTTTGTAAGTAGGAAAACCTGCAAAATCAGCAGTGTATCAAATACTTGTTCTCCCCACTGTATAGGTAGGGGTAAAGTAACTATGCATAGATAATAAACAGTGAGTAGCAGCAGTGTAAAATTCAAATAGTCTGGGTAACCCTTTTATTAATTATTCAGCAGACTTATGGCTTGGGGGTAGAAGCTGTTAAGGAGCCTTTTGGACCTAGACTTGGCGCTCCGGTAACGCTTGCCTTGTGGTAGCAGAGAGAACAGTCTATGACTTGGGTGACTGGAGTCTTTAACAAGAGTGTGCAAAGCTGTCATCAAGGCAAAGGGTGGCTACTTTGAAGAATCTCAAATATAAAATATATTTTGATTTGTTTAACACTTCTTTGGTTACTACATGATTCCATTTGTGTTATTTCATAGTTTTGATGTCTTCACTATTATTCTACAATGTAGAAAATAGTAAAATAAAGAAAAACCCTTGAATGAGTAGGTGTTCTAAAACTTTTGACTGGTAGTGTATGTCAAAGTGTGAAATATGTAAGTTGCAAACACTGTATGTTGTTGAGGAAAATCTTGTTCAAAGGATCAGGCAGAGCTTGTTTTTAAGAGTTTATTAAAGCAATTGCAAGGAAGTTAACTCTCCGGCTATACCGGGGAGGAACTTGATTATTTACAAATCACACAGTCTTTATATACTTCATCTACACAGAGCTGTTTACCCCTTCAAGAGGGAGGCAAATTTACAAAAGAGATAAGGGTTAATTGGCTCCACTTCCTTAGAAAAATAATAAAAACAAGAACCAGTTCTAACCAGTTCTCACAGCCTATGAGTCTAAGATAGGGGAGTTATAAGACCTTTAAAGCCTAAACAGACAAGAGAAGATTTCAGCCTGGCTAGCTTTTAGTGCCCTAGAGATAAGGAGCCAGTAATAAATCACTCCTCTGTGCAGTATGTAAAGAGGTTACTGGACAGTAACAGAATAGTATTATTCAACTCAAGCATTTACACAGCATTAGCTCCAACAATGTTAAAATAACGTTTTGTATGTGGGTGTCCCTAGCATTGCCAAAAGACAACGAGCGGTGACTGGATCAGTGGTTCACCAGTCAGGGCCTTGATGGGTTTGGCAACAGTAACAAGGGGTGATGTGTAATGAAACTAGGGTGCGCGTGCCCTGGGTAAAAAATGTTTTGAGGGAGGAGAACATTTCTTTGAGACCATCAGGTGACGTCCCCGGAACAAACTGGGAACTATACAACAACCTCCAGTGGACCATGACACAACATCCCAAGAACATCCTAAAACATTGTTGTGGACATCCCCGGGACCAACTGGGAACTAGACAAAACCTCCAGGGGACCATAACACAACATCCTGACAACTTTAGGTGATCATTTCTTGACGTCCCTGGGACGTCCTAGCAACTCATTATTGTTTGCAGGGTAACCCCTTGAGGTCTCTTGAGGACATGGGTCAGTTAGTCAGTCTCACCTGGCTGCTAGCCTGGTAGTCCTGGGATACCACCACCTCTGGGGCTGATGTCACACTCTCCTCCTTGGGCAGGAAACTCGAGCCAAAACCTGACAGAGGGGAGGGAGAGAGGGAGAAATGTAGCGATAGAGGGGGAGTGAGAGGGGGGAGAGACAAAGAGGAGGAGCGATAGATGGAGAGAGAGAGAGAGAGAGAGAGAGAGAGAGAGAGAGAGAGAGAGAGAGAGAGAGAGAGAGAGAGAGAGAGAGAGAGAGACAGAGAGAGAGAGAGAGAGAGAGAGAGAGAGAGAGAGAGAGAGAGAGAGAGACAGAGAGACAGAGAGAGAGAGACAGAGAGACAGAGAGAGAGAGAAATTGACAGAGAGGAGGAGAGAGAGGGTTTCATTAAGCTCATATTTATTCTACCAGCCACGGTTGGTTCTCACACTTAAGGCCTTTCATTCGTAGGGTATTTCCATTCCCCAGTAGTCACACATGTCTAATACATTTCCATTCGTTCCTGATCCTTATTCAAAATCCCTTTTCCATTCAGTTGCCCAGTCTCAAACAATGTGGTATGTCTATGGTCTCAAATAATACCCTGTTACCCATCTAGTGTCATTTTGACCAGAGCCATGTGTCAGTAGTCCTATAGAAAATAGGATGGCATTCGAGATGCAGACTCAGATCAAAGGTTGTGCACTGTAGGGAAAAAGGGTGTCACGAAGTACACTATAATTCATTTCAGTTCAGTTCAAACTTGATTTTCACCAGAGAGATATTTGGTTGCATATATAAAATGAATAAGCAATAGGGTGTAATTAAGTGCACTACATAGGGAATATAGTGTGATTTGAGACCTAGCCAGTGTAGTATAACAGTAGGGTGTGATTTGAGACCTAGCCAGTGTAGTATAACAGTAGGGTGTGATTTGAGACCTAGCCAGTGTAGTGTAACAGTAGGGTGTGATTTGAGACCTAGCCAGTAGGGTGTGATTTCAGACCTAGCCAGTAGGGTGTGATTTCAGACCTAGCCAGTAGGGTGTGATTTGAGACCTAGCCAGTAGGGTGTGATTTGAGACCTAGCCAGTGTAGTATAACAGTAGGGTGTGATTTGAGACCTAGCCAGTGTAGTATAACAGTAGGGTGTGATTTGAGACCTAGCCAGTGCAGTATAACAGTAGGGTGTGATTTGAGACCTAGCCAGTGTAGTATAACAGTAGGGTGTGATTTGAGACCTAGCCAGTGTAGTATAACAGTAGGGTGTGATTTGAGACCTAGCCAGTGTAGTGTAACAGTAGGGTGTGATTTGAAACAGCCAGTAACTCACTGGAGCAGTGTTGTATGGCAGTGGCCCCGGTGACCGTGGTGGTGCCGTAGAAAGGGCAGGCCAGGCAGTAGGAGCGGCCGTGGTCAGGCTGGTAGTAGTCTCTGGGACAGGGGTAGCAGGGAACCAACCCTGTTCGAGAGAAATGACCTGCCGAACAGGGAACTGGAGGGGCAGGGGGGGGGGGGGGGGGGGGGTTAGTCAGTGTCACAGATGGAAGTATGGAAGTAAGCACAATAATCATATTTTCATGCAAGGTCGGTGAGTTCAGTCTGAGTGTCATGTCTGTGAGTTCAGAGACTGAGTACTATATCGTTTCTGTTTCTCTCTCTCTCTCTAACTCACCTCCACACTCAGACATCTCCCTTGCCCCACTGGTGACAGTGGAAGTCTCATCGGGACAGACCAGACACTCTCTGGATCCGAACCCAGGCTGGTAGTGGCCCAGTGGGCATGACTCGCACGTCTCCAGCCCGTTCACAGAGTAACCTCCAGGCTTGCACTGCTCTGAAAACACACACAGAAACACATACAGTATAAACATATCACAATAATGAGGTCATTGAGTTTATAGCCTTCAGTATTATGTAGGAATGGCGCCACCTTCTCATGATGAATAGAGCTGATGATACAGTATTTTAGTACCCAGAGTTTTCCTGGTCAGTTCTAACTAGTTACTGGGACCCAGAATTTTTTTCCTGTTGAGATCACGTGGTCAGAAATAACTCCAGGCCCTATGTACATTATTACCAATGTATGAGTGTCCATCTGAGGACCTTGTACATGTGTTTTACATCTGCAGGGTTACAGTGTTTTACCTCTGCAGGGTTATAGTGTTTTACCTCTGCAGTGTTACAGTGTTTTACCTCTGCAGGGTTACAGTGTTTTACCTTTGCAGAGTTACAGTGTTTTACCTCTGCAGGGTGACTGTGTTTTACCTTTGCAGGGTTACAGTGTTTTACCTCTGCAGTGTTACAGTGTTTTACCTCTGCAGTGTTACAGTGTTTTACCTTTGCACTGGTCCTGGCTGCGTGCGTGGAGGTAGGCTGTGGAGGATCCATCAGGACAGGTCTTACACTCCATCTGACCCTCCTGTTCCTGGTAGGACCCCAGCCAGCAGCTCTCACACTCTGCATACTCCAGGGAGTAGTAGGTCCCCACCGGACACTGGACTGGAACACACAGAATGCATAACCCCATATAACTAGACACATTATCACACATAACCAGACATAATTACACATTACCAAACATAACCAGACATATTTACACATTACCACACATAGCCAGACCTATTTACACATTAATACACATAGCCATACAGAGTCTGAGTACTATATCGTTTCTGTCTCTCTCTCTCTCTAACTCACCTCCACACTCAGACATCCCCCTTGCCCCACTGTATGCAGATATATAAAAAATGTAAAACAGAAATACCTTATTTACATAAGTATTCAGACCCTTTGCTATGAGACTCGAAATTGAGCTCAGGTGCATCCTGTTTCCATTGATCATCCTTCAGATGTTTCTACAACTTTATTGGAGTCCACCTGTGGTAAATTCAATTGATTGGACATGATTTGGAAAGGCACACACCTGTCTATATAAGGTCCCACAGTTGACAGTGCATGTCAGAGCAAAAAACAAGCCATGAGGTCGAAGGAATTGTCCGTAGAGCTCCGAGACAGGATTGTGTCGAGGCACAGATCTGGGGAAGGGTACCAAAACATTTCTGCAGCATTTAAGGTCCCCAAGAACACAGTGGCCTCCATCATTCTTAAATGGAAGAAGTTTGGAACCACCAAGACTCTTCCTAGAGCTGGCCGCCCGGCCAAACTGCGCAATCGGGGGAGAAGGGCCTTGGTCAGGGAGGTGACCAAGAACCTGATGGTCACTCTGACAGAGCTCTAGAGTTCCTCTGTGGAGATGGGAGAACCTTCCAGAAGGACAACCATCTCTGCAGCACTCCACCAATCAGGCCTTCATGGTAGAGTGGCCAGACGGAAGCCACTCCTCAGTAAAAGGCACATGACAGCCTGCTTGGAGTTTTCAAAAAGGCACCTAAAGACTCTCAGACCATGAGAAAAAAGATTCTCTGGTCTGATGAAACCAAGATTGAACTCTTTGGCCTGAATGCCAAGCGTCACGTCTGGAGGAAACCTGGCACCATCCCTACGGTGAAGCATGGTGGTGGCAGCATCATGCTGTGGGGATGTTTTTCAGCGGCAGGGACTGGGAGACTAGTCAGGATTGAGGCAAGATGAATGGAGCAAAGTACAAAGAGATCCTTAATGAAAACCTGCTCCAGAGCGCTCAGGACCTCAGACTGGGGCAAAGGTTCACCTTCCAACAGGACAACGACCCTAAGCACACAGCCAGACAATGCAGGAGTGGCTTCGGGAGTGGTCTCTGAATGTCATTGAGTGGCCCAGCCAGAGCCCGCACTTGAACCCGATTGAGAACTGCATAGTTGGTGAAGGGCTTGTAAGGAACCATTTCACGGTAAGGTCTACTCCTGTTGTATTCGGCGCATGTGACAAATACAATTTGATTTGATTTGATTTGAACATCTCTGGAGAGACCTGAAAATAGCTGTGCAGCAACGCTCCCCATCCAACCTGACAGAGCTTGAGAGGATCTGCAGAGAAGAATGGGAGAAACTCCCAAAATACAGGTGTGCCAAGCTTGTAGTGTCATACCCAAGAAGACTCGAGGCTGTAATCGCTGCCAAAGGTGCTTTAACAAAGTACTGAGCAAAGGGTCTGATTACTTATGTAAATGTGATATTTCAGTTTTTTTTATTTTATAAATTAGCAAACCTGTTTTTGCTTTTGTCATTATGGGGTATTGTGTGTAGATTGATGAGGGAAAAAAACAATTTAATCAATTTTAGAATAAAGCTATAACCTAACAAAATGTGGAAAAGGTCAAGGGGTCTGAATACTTTCCGAAGGCACTGTATATACTGTTACTCTGTGTATCTCAGGGTCCACTACTCACCACACATCCTCCCCTTCAGTACAGACCCAGGTCGGCAGAACAGAGAGGCCCTTTTGCTTTCCAGGGACTTGGGGTCAGCCACCACGATCATCTCCGAAGACACGTGATATGATGACAGAGGCTGCTTGGCCAGCGTCCGCTTCAGCCGATTGGTCAGCTGCTCCAGGGTCCGCAGCAGTCGCTTCTGATTGGCTACCTCCACCGAGTCGTTCCTGGACGAGGGCAACGGGATGCTTGCTGGGAGAATGGGCACAGCTCAAAGGACGGGACTCGAACAACAACAACAACAACAACAACAACTAACGCTCAATTCTAAATCTGTCCCTACCCCCCTCTAGGCCAGGGCTATTCAATGTCTATGCAATTCTGACCCTCTAGGGCCAAATTATCTTGTAGTTAAATTATCAATTAACATCATTGACTGGCCAAAGACTTAGCAATCAACAAATCGTCTACCCTGGTCTGAAACAACTTTATTATGTAGGCCAGTGCTTCCCAATGGGCAGTAAAGTGTAAGACCATCAGGCTTTATGTGTGCACATCCAAAGAAACTTGGAATAGATAAAAAAATTAAATAAATATACCGGCACACTGTCATGTGCTTGGTAACTTGAACATGGGTTAAGTGTGTTAACGCAGGTATGATGACAGTCTCTCCACCAATAGCTACCTGTGATGTTGAAGAAGATCTGTATCTTTTGGTCTCTGGTGGGGCCGGTGATCTTACGGTGCCTCTTGGCGCGGTTGTGGGAGGTTCCCGTCCTGCCGGTACCGTCCTGCTGCATAGGGGTTCTCTGGCTGTCCGTGGCAAAGCCTGTATCGAAGTAGGCATAGTCCTGACCACTCTGGGGTCCCCAGTTACTGCCCCATCCTCCTGGACCTGGGAGAGGGGAGGCAGAGGGGAGGCAGAGGGGAGACAGAGGGGAGGAAGAGGGGAGGAAGAGGGGAGGGAATGAGGGGGAAGGATGAGGGGGGAGGGCGAGGGGGGTCGGGAGGGGGGAGAGAGAGGGAGAGAGGGGAAGGGGGAGGGGAGAGAGGGGGGGTTATAGTGCAAATACATTCATGTCAAGGCCCTACTGCTTGTACAGTACAATCTTATGGTTAGGGCAAGGAGTTTTTACAGGCAAAATGACCTGTCCAGGAAAAAAATCTGGGCCCTTCTTACAGCCTATAATAAGGTCACATGATCACAAGATCTTACCGATGGCGAATCCATTCTCATAGTCATAGTTGTACTCCAAACAGTGGCCCTGTGACATCACCTCTAACTTGCAGGCAACATCATCGTTACTGCAGATGGTCGGGAGCTATGGATACAATTGAGAGAGAAAGGAAACATATAGTGTGTGTGTGTCTGTCTGTGTGTGTGTGTGTGTGTGTGTGTGTGTGTGTACGTACACGCGTGTATGTGCATGCGTATCTCTCTGTGTGTGTGTACGTGTGTGTGTGTGTGTATGTACTCCAGTTTTCTCACCATGTCTCCTAGTTTAGTGCTGAACTCCCCAGTGAAGGACTTGACCAGATCCAGGTCATCACAGCGAGAGGCTTTGAACAGCATCTCAAAGGGCTTGAACCCATGGTTGGCAATACGGTTCACTGAGATAGAGGGACAGGACACACATACAGTGAGAGAAAAAAGTATTTGATCCCCTGCTGATTTTGTATGTTTGCCCACTGACAAAGACATGATCAGTCTATAATTTTAATGGTAGGTTTATTTGAACAGTGACAGACAGAATAACAACAACAAAATCTAGAAAAACGCATGTCAAAAATGTTATAAATTGATTTGCATTTTAATGAGGGAAATAAGTATTTGACCCCTCTGCAAAACATGACTTAGTACTTGGTGGCAAAACCCTTGTTGGCAATCACAGAGGTCAGACGTTTCTTGTAGTTGGCCACCAGGTTTGCACACATCTCAGGAGGGATTTTGTCCCACTCCTCTTTGCAGATCTTCTCCAAGTCATTAAGGTTTCGAGGCTGAAGTTTGGCAATTCGAACCTTCAGCTCCCTCCACAGATTTTCTATGGGATTAAGGTCTGGAGACTGGCTAGGCCACTCCAGGACCTTAATGTGCTTCTTCTTGAGCCACTCCTTTGTTGCCTTGGCCGTGTGTTTTGGGTCATTGTCATGCTGGAATACCCATCCACGACCCATTTTCAATGCCCTGGCTGAGGGTAGGAGGTTCTCACCCAAGATTTGACGGTACATGGCCCCGTCCATCGTCCCTTTGATGCGGTGATGTTGTCCTGTCCCCTTAGCAGAAAAACACCCCCAAAGCATAATGTTTCCACCTCCATGTTTGACGGTGGGGATGGTGTTCTTGGGGTCATAGGCAGCATTCCTCCTCCTCCAAACACGGCGAGTTGAGTTGATGCCAAAGAGCTCCATTTTGGTCTCATCTGCCCACAACACTTTCACCCAGTTCTCCTCTGAATCATTCAGATGTTCATTGGCAAACTTCAGACGGGCCTGTATATGTGCTTTCTTGAGCAGGGGGACCTTGCGGGCGCTGCAGGATTTCAGTCCTTCACGGCGGGAGTTACAGTTCATATAAGGAAATCAGTCAATTTTAATTAATTAATTAGGCCCTAATCTATGGATTTCACATGACTGGGAATACAGATATGCATCTCTTGGTCACCAAAAAAGGTATGGGCGTGGATCAGAAAACCACTCAGTATCTGGTGTGACCACCATTTGCCTCATGCAGTGCCACATCTCCTTCGCATTAATGATCAGGCTGTTGATTGTGGCCTGTGGAATGTTGTCCCACTCCTCTTCAATGGCTGTGCGAAGTTGCTGGATATTGGCGGGAACTGGAACACGTTGTCGTACACGTCGATCCAGAGCATCCCAAACATGCTCAATGGGTGACATGTCTGGTGAGTATGCAGGCCATGGAAGAACTGGGACATTTTCAGCTTCCAGGAATTGTGTACAAATCCTTGTGACATGGGGCTGTGCATTATCATGCTGAAACATGAGGTGATGGCGGCGGGTGAATGGCAGGACAATGGTCCTCAGGATCTCGTCACGGTATCTCTGTGTATTCAAATTGCCATTGATTAAATGTAATTGTGTTCGTTGTCCATAGCTTATGCCTGCCCATACCATAACCCCACCGCCACCATGGGGCACTCTGTTCAGAACGTTAACATCAGCAAACCGCTCGCCCACATGACACCATACACCTGGTCTGCAGTTATGAGGCCGGTTGGACCTACTTCCAAATTCTCTAAAAAGACATTGTAGGCGGCTTATGGTAGAGAAATTAACATTTGATTATCTGGCAACAGCACTGGTGGACATTCCTGCTGTCAAAACTTGAGACATCTGTGGCAATGTGTTGTGTGACAAAACTGCACATTTTAGAGTGGCCTTTTATTGTCCCCAGCACAAGGTACACCTGTGTAATGATCATGCTGTTTAATCAGCTTCTTGATATGGCACACCTGTCAGGTGGATGGATTTTCTTTTTTTTTCTTCTTTTTTTTTATAAATCTTTTTTTATTATTGAATATTAAAATGAATTGTTTTGGCAAATGAGAAATGCTCACTAAAAGGGATGTAAACGAATTTGTGCACAACTTTTGAGAGAAATAAGCTTTTTGTGGGTATGGAACATTTCTGGGATCTTTTATTTCAGCTCATGAAACATGGGACCAACACTTTACATGTTGCGTTGATATTTTTGTTCAGTACACTTTTTATGTTTCTACTTTACAGATACATTTTCATTATATAGTTTTCCAAATCTGTTGTAGACAAACCAGTTTACATGTAAAATCTATAGGTTTACCAAACGTTTAAAGTGATCATCAATTAAGAACAGTCGGGTTAAGTAATAGTAAAATGTATTTTAATCCTTAAGAGTCTATTAACGTACCCGTGCATCAATCTAAGTAACAAAATAAAAAAATCACCATAAAACAGGACTGGTCTGAAGTCTGTATTGCTGATGTGCCAACTACTGTCTGTAGCGTACAAACCGTTTGAGCTACGAACTAATATGGAGAGGGGTGACTCTCACAAACACCATGGTGTGCTTCATTTTGCTCTACGACCGCCACAAGTGTCACGTCTGAAGGTAACCCTTACAAACAAATGGAATTATGGAGGTGTTTTGTCCCATATTTCCTGAGCTTTTTTATATCCCTTAGATATAGGACAGATTCTTCAAAAACATATTCCTTATGATAAATGTTTTGACTGTCTTTTTTTGCCATTTATGAACGTGTTATTCAATGTGTTTCTATGGGCTATAGTAGTAAATATTGTTTTTTGATACCTAAAGGGGTCCTAAAATTCAAAATCAAATAGCTAAATGATCCATGGTATGACCATCTTAAAACAATTCCACATGTTAGCTTAGTACCCCACCTCCCCAATTACTTTATATGAACATGTTTTGCAATGTGTAACATGCATTTCTATATGAAACACTGATTACGTTTGGTGAAAAAGTGACTGTATGATTTTGTGTGTTGTACTTAGTCAATTGAAAATGTGCTTAGAGTTTTGAAACAACCACCTTTTTGATTATCTGCTTTCAGCTTTGTACTGAGTTGTGAAAATTGATAACATACTTGTGAAAATTGCACCAAAGGGATGAAAAAATACTGTTCAAGAAAATGTACGATAGTTATGAGTCCCAAATGGCACCAACACCCACACCCAAAGACCAGGGTTCAAAGTAGTGCATTACATGGTGAATAGGGTTCCATTTGTGATGCAACCTATGACTAAGGTCACTCACAGGAGCAGTCGGGTCTGTCGGGCAAGTGTGGTGGATCCCACACCCCGTTGTTGGCACAGAAGTAGCTGTGGACAGCCTGGTGTGTGAAGCTGTATCCGTCTTTACAGTACAAAGTACAGTTGACCCCGTCCTCCTCTTCTGAACAGGAGAACTCCCCATTCACTGGGAGAAAGGGCTGCTCACACGTAGACCCTTGGATATAATAGAGACATGCAGTGCTTCATGGGTAATGTAATTATGGGGCTGGCTGAATTATATTCAATAAAAAAGCATGAACAAATGTATTGTATTTCTTGTGTGTGTACCCGGTCTCTACATTGATAGGTAATGTAGTACAAGAAGGAGGATGGAATGAAAGTGGATAGCAAATGTGCAGTAGAGTACCAAACAAGTGATTTGAGATTTCATCCTATTACAAAATAGCAAAACTCTGCTTAAACCAAATAAAAATATATGTTAAATATGACATAAATACATAAACATGAAAACAAATCCTTTAGTCTAATAAAGGCCTACCTTGTAAAGCCACAACACAGCAAAGATACAGATGTACAGAATAAACTAGTAAACTCTAGAATGCTCTGGTTATCTCTAGTATACTCTGGTCAACTCTAGTAAACTCTGGTCAACTCTAGCGTACACTAGTATACTCTGGTCAACTCTAGTAAACTCTGGTCAACTCTAGCGTACACTAGTATACTTTGGTCAACTCTAGTAAACTCTGGTCAACTCTAGCGTACACTAGTATACTCTGGTCAACTCTAGCGTACACTAGTATACTCTGGTCAACTCTAGTAAACTCTGGTCAACTCTAGCGTACACTAGTATACTCTGGTCAACTCTAGTAAACTCTGGTCAACTCTAGCGTACACTAGTATACTCTGGTCAACTCTAGTAAACTCTGGTCAACTCTAGCGTACACTAGTATACTCTGGTCAACTCTAGTATGCTCTGGTCAACTCTAGCGTACACTAGTATACTCTGGTCAACTCTAGCGTACACTAGTATACTCTGGTCAACTCTAGCGTACACTAGTATACTCTGGTCAACTCTAGTAAACTCTGGTCAACTCTAGCGTACACTAGTATACTCTGGTCATCTCTAGTATGCTCTTGTCAACTCTAGCGTACACTAGTATACTCTGGTCAACTCTAGTAAACTCTGGTCAACTCTAGCGTACACTAGTATACTCTGGTCAACTCTAGTAAACTCTGGTCAACTCTAGCGTACACTAGTATACTCTGGTCATCTCTAGTATGCTCTTGTCAACTCTAGCGTACACTAGTATACTCTGGTCAACTCTAGTAAACTCTGGTCAACTCTAGCGTACACTAGTATACTCTGGTCAACTCTAGTATACTCTGGTCAACTCTAGTAAACTCTGGTCAACTCTAGCGTACACTAGTATACTCTGGTCAACTCTAGTATACTCTGGTCAACTCTAGTAAACTCTGGTCAACTCTAGCGTACACTAGTATACTCTGGTCAACTCTAGTATGCTCTGGTAAACTCTAGTAAACTCCTTCCTTTTACCTTGTACAGCAATGGTGAGGTGGCAGGTGCGGTTGTTGCCTGCCTGGTCGGTAGCTGTGTAGCTCACCACTGTCTCTCCCACAGGGAATAAAGAGCCTGGTGTGTGGGTGGAGGACACACTCAGACGCCCACCTGAGAATGGTACACAACACATAATAACATTAACTAACACTTATATACTGTACAGAAGCCAGAATGATCTTCCAGACTGTCCCTGTGCCAATAAAGCAATGGCAAACTCTGTACCAACTATGTACTTTGGCTTTCTTATCATTTGTTGGATCATGGGTTTAAATCCTTGGTTTAACTCTCTAAAGTAAAATGTATTGTCATTATTGGTCTAATGTTTGGAAGACACCTAGATAAAGTCTGTCTGTTGTCTGGACCTATGGCAGTCTCTATGGGGGTGCCACAGGGTTCAATTCTTGGGCCGACTCTTTTCTCCGTGTATATCAATGATGTCGCTCTTGCTGCTGGTGACTCTCAGATCCACCTCTACGCAGACGACACCATTTTGTATACATCTGGCCCTTCATTGGACACTGTGTTAACAAACCTCCAAACGAGCTTCAATGCCATACAACACTCCTTCAGTAGCCTCCAACTGCTCTTAAACACTAGTAAAACTAAATGCATGCTCTTCAATCGAACGCTGCTGGCACCCGCCCACCCGACTAGAATCACTACTCTCGACGGGTCTGACCTAGAGTATGTGGACAACTACAAATACCTAGGTGTCTGGTTAGACTGTAAACTCTCCTTCCAGACTCACATTAAGAATCTCCAATCCAAAGTTAAATCTAGAATCGGCTTCCTATTTCGCAACAAAGCCTCCTTCACTCATGCTGCCAAACATGCCCTCGTAAAACTGACTATCCTACCGATCCTTGACTTCGGCGATGTCATTTACAAAATAGCCTCCAACACTCTACTCAGCAAATTGGATGTAGTCTATCACAGTGCCATCCGTTTTGTCTCCAAAGCCCCATACACTACCCACCACTGTGACCTGTACGCTCTTGTTGGCTGGTCCTCACTACATGTTCGTCGTCAAACCCACTGGCTCCAGGCCATCTATAAATCACTGCTAGGCAAATCCCCGCCTTATCTTAGCTCATTGGTCACCATAGCAGCACCCACCCGTAGTCTGCGCTCCAGCAGGTATATCTCACTGGTCATCCCCAAAGCCAACACCTCCTTTGGCCGCCATTCCTTCCAGTTCTCTGCTGCCAATGACTGGAACGAATTGCAAAAATCTCTGAAGCTGGAGACTCTTATCTCCCTCACTAACTTTAAGCATCAGTTGTCAGAGCACCTTACCGATCACTGCACCTGTACACAGCCCATCTGAAATTAGCCCACACAACTACCTCATCCCTATATTGTTATTTATTTTGCTCTTTTGCACCCCAGTATCTCTATTTGCACATAATCTCTTGCACATCTAGCATTCCAGTGTTAATACTAATTGTAATTATTTTGCACTATAGCCTATTTATTGCCTTACCTACATAAGGCATAACTTGCTACATTTGCACACACTGTATATATTTTCTGTTGTATTTTTTGACTTTATGTTTTTTTACCCCATATGTAACTCTGTGTTGTTGTTTTTATCGCACTGCTTTGCTTTATCTTGGCCAGGTCGCAGTTGTAAATGAGAACTTGTTCTCAACTGGCTTACCTGGTTAAATAAAGGTGAAATAAATAAATTAAAAAAGTACAGTATCATTAACAGCCCTGCAGAGGGCAGTGTTGGGTCAGTTACCATAGATGGGAGAATGAGTCACTAGTCCTGGTTAACCATATAAGTTATATAAAGGCAGGGCATGTTGACACATGTTGAAACGGCTGGTCTCTCTCTCAGGGCATCACATGGCACCAGAATAATAATGATCATCATCTTCTGGGCAGACTGGGGGTAATTGCTACCGTCTGGATAAATTAATGGATGGAGGGATGGATGAAGGGATGGATGGATGGGTTAGAGAGAGAAAGAGAGAGAGAAAGTAAGATGCTGTCGTATACACACACAGGTACACACACACACACACACACACACACAAAGACACAGCCGTCCCCCCTCTCCAGGGGAAGCCTTGTACTAACTCACCTGATTCACCTAGTCAGGGCTTGATGATTAGTTGACAAGCTGAATCAGGTGTGCTAGCTGTGGGACAGATAAAATACATGGAACGGCTGGGGGGACCCGAGGAGAGGTTTGAGAACCACTGCTCTAACACGGACACAGTAGAGTAGAGGAGAACCATTCTCATTCTAACCAGGCTGACATGTCTGGCTGAGTGGTGTTCCGGCCGTGTCTCCCCAGCCAAGCAGCCAGTCTCTAACTAATTATAACCCAGGCAGCACCAGGGACCAGGGCATGTGTGTGTGTGTGTGTGTGTGTGTGTGTGTGTGTGTGTGTGTGTGTGTGTGTGTGTGTGTGTGTGTGTGTGTGTGTGTGTGTGTGTGTGTGTGTGTGTGTGTGTGTGTGGGAATCAGGGCGTGGGCCTGATGGAAAAACAAAACATGCTGACGTTGGAGCTACGTTGGAGTGACGTCGTCGCGCCGCCTCGGTTAAAAACCACAGCGTGGTTATTTCTATTTGCTTGTTGATGGCATATTGTGTGTGGACCTTGGCAGGAAGGTAGTGTGTGTGTGTGTGGCGGGGTTAGAGTGTGTGTGTGTGTGTGTGTGCCTGCATGTGTGTGCATGAGCTCAAATCATTGGTCTATACTGTGTGTGCTCGTGTGTGTGCATGTGTCTTTGTGTATCTGTCTGACTGAGTGTGTGTATCTGTCTGACTGAGTGTGTGTCTGTCTGACTGAGTGTGTGTATCTGTCTGACTGAGTGTGTGAGTACCCAGCAGGCCAGCAGCAGTGATGATGACAGGTTAGAGAGCCATAGAGAGTTATGGTTATGTATCTGTCAACAGGGTTGCTGTTTGGTGATGTTTTGTCTGTCTGTCTGTCTGAGAGGTCCAGTATTACCCTATAATGTCTGTGAGTGTGTGTGTGTGTGTGTGTGTGTGTGTGTGTGTGTGTGTGTGTGTGTGTGTGTGTATCTGTGCTTGCGTTTAAGCAAGACCCTGCGGTCATCCAGACTCATTGAAACATACAGTGAGGGAAAAAAGTATTCGATCCCCTGCTGATTTTGTACGTTTTCCCCCTGACAAAGAAATGATCAGTCTATAATTTTAATGGTAGGTTTATTTGAACAGTGAGAGACAGAATAATAGCAAAAAAATCCAGAAAAACGCATGTCAGAAATGTTATAAATTGATTTGCATTTTAATGAGGGGAAATAAGTATTTGACCCCTCTGCAAAACATGACTTAGTACTTGGTGGCAAAACCCTTGTTGGCAATCACAGAGGTCAGATGTTTCTTGTAGTTGGCCACCAGGTTTGCACACATCTCAGGAGGGATTTTGTCCCACTCCTCTTTGCAGATCTTCTCCAAGTCATTAAGGTTTCGAGGCTGACGTTTGGCAACTCGAACCTTCAGCTCCCTCCACAGATTTTCTATGGGATTAAGGTCTGGAGACTGGCTAGGCCACTCCAGGACCTTAATGTACTTCTTCTTGAGCCACTCCTTTGTTGCCTTGGCCGTGTGTTTTGGGTCATTGTCATGCTGGAATGCCCATCCACGACCCATTTTCAATGCCCTGGCTGAGGGAAGGAGGTTCTCACCCAAGATTTGACGGTACATGGCCCGTCCATTGTCCCTTTGATGCGGTGAAGTTGTCCTGTCCACTTAGCAGAAAAACACCCCCAAAGCATAATGTTTCCACCTCCATGTTTGACGGTGGGGATGGTGTTCTTGGGGTCATAGGCAGCATTCCTCCTCCTCCAAACACGGCGAGTTGAGTTGATGCCAAAGAGCTCGATTTTGGTCTCATCTGCCCACAACACTTTCACCCAGTTCTCCTCTGAATCATTCAGATGTTCATTGGCAAACTTCAGACGGGCCTGTATATGTGCTTTCTTGAGCAGGGGGACCTTGCGGGCGCTGCAGGATTTCAGTCCTTCACGGCGTAGTGTGTTACCAATTGTTTTCTTGGTGACTATGGTCCCAGCTGCCTTGAGATCATTGACAAGATCCTCCCGTGTAGTTCTGGGCTGATTCCTCACCGTTCTCATGATCATTGCAACTCCACGAGGTGAGATCTTGCATGGAGCCCCAGGCCGAGGTAGATTGACAGTTCTTTTGTGTTTCTTCCATTTGCGAATAATCGCACCAACTATAATACAAATTATAATATGCCATTTAGCAGACGCTTTTATCCAAAGCGACTTACAGTCATGTGTGCATACATTTTTACGTATGGGTGGTCCCGGGGATCGAACCCACTACCCTGGCGTTACAAGCGCCATGCTCTACCAATTGAGCTACAGTTGACACCTTCTCACCAAGCTGCTTGGCGATGGTCTTGTAGCCCATTCCAGCCTTGTGTAGGTCTACAATCTTGTCCCTGACATCCTTGGAGAGCTCTTTGGTCTTGGCCATGGTGGAGAGTTTGGAATCTGATTGATTGATTGCTTCTGTGGACAGGTGTCTTTTATACAGGTAACAAGCTGAGATTAGGAGCACTCCCTTTAAGAGTGTGCTCCTAATCTCAGCTCATTACCTGTATAAAATACACCTGGGAGCCAGAAATCTTTCTGATTGAGAAGTGGTCAAATACTTATTTCCCTCATTAAAATGCAAATCAATTTATAATATCTTTGACATGCGTTTTTCTGGATTTTTGTTGTTGTTATTCTGTCTCTCACTGTTCAAATAAACCTACCATTAAAATTATAGACTGATCATTTCTTTGTCAGTGGGCAAACGTACAAAATCAGCAGGGGATCAAATACTTTTTTCCCTCACTGTAGCTGTCTGATATCCTGTCAATACATTACACTGTTCTTGACTCAGCTTTTTACTTACACACACACACATACACACACTTCCTTTCTGCATACTTAAACATGAGCCATCCAGATTCTCTGTCAGCAAGTCTGTGGGTCAGCCAGCCAGAGAGATCCGGTATTAACATTACTCTATGATGTGTATGTGTGTGTGTGTGTGTGTGTGTGTGTGTGTTCTGTGTGCCAGCCACAGAGTTCCAGTATTAGGTGATCTATGACGCCATGGCCTTCATATTAGCCAGCACAGCACACTGTGTGTTAGAGTTCTCAGAGTAGGAGTGCTGATCTAGGATCAGTTTAGCCTTTTTGAGATCATTATGAATAACATTATATGGACAGGGAGAACCTGATCCTAGATCAGCACAACTCTCTGACACGGTTTTTGGATATGGGCCCTGGGGTACTAGTTGTCAATATATAGTAGAAATTATGATTTAACTTTTTGTGTTATAGTAAACTGAAGAAATATACATTACTGTTTATGACTCTATAATTAGTGTATTATTGCATAATTGTTTCTAGCTTAGCATATCTGTAAAGAACAGGAAAGCACGCACACTGTTTATGCTCCCAATTCACCACTTTATTGACAACGTTTCGATCCGATCCGTCAGGTCTGACGAAGATTAGTTTAGGATAGAAACATTGTCAATAAAGCAGTAAATTGGGAGGATAAACAGTGTGCAGGCCTTCCTGTTCTTTGCAGATATTATTTATTAGCCCAGCACCTACATTTTTAAGGATGTTCCTTATGTCCACAAACTTTTCTATAGTTCAGCATATTCCCAATGAAAATACCTGTATCTCTCAGATGTCTGAAGTGAAGTGAACCATGGCCCCTAATGAACCATGGCCCCTAATGAACCACGGCCCCTAATGAACCGCGGCCCCTAATGAACCACGCCCCTAATGAACCACGGCCCCTAATGAACCACGGCCCCTAATGAACCACGGCCCCTAAAGAACCACGGCCCCTAATAAACCACGGCCCCTAATGAACCACGGCCCCTAATGAACCACGGCCCCTAATGAACCACGGACCCTAATAGTATGGTAATGACAGTAACATACTGTCCTGTATACCACACCTCCTCTGTCTCTCTGTCTGTCTGGTTCACACCATTCTACTGCCACACACACACACCCGCACACACACACACACACACACACACACACACACACACACACACACACACACACACACACACACACACACACACACACACACACACACACACACACACACACACACACACAACACACACACACAATCACACACACACACACACACAAACACACACACACACACACACACAAACACACACAAACACACACAAACACACTTTGCCATTATTTCCCACAGTCTCTCTGTCTCCTTTTCCAGTCACCCGACCCTGTTTAACCATTAGTCTCTCTGGAGCGAGAGAGAGAGAGAGAGAGAGAGAGAGAGAGGGAGTGGAAGAGGTGCAGTCTGGGATACCACATACCTGAGTTGTCGGAAAACTGCGGCACCTCCCAGGCGACGGCCGTCTGCGTGTCTGTGGCCTGGAAAGTGGGCGGTGACCTGCACCTGTCAATCACAGGGGGCTCCGTATCTAGAAAGGAACACCATAGCTGTTGTTAGGGAGACAACAAAGCTTGACCATGACAACCAACAATCTCCAGCTGAATGTTAACTAACTGGACTTTGATTTAGTGTTGGGCACTATTGCTATCCTATATTAGGACTAGTATCAGTATATTATGAGTAGTAGTATTCCTAAAATCGGATAACAATATAATGTAACCCTATGGTAAAGTCTGGTACGTTATGTTCTTAGTCTTAGTGGTATGTGTTAAACATGTGTGTCTAATAAAAAGCCACTGCATTCCTTCATAATAGCATATGGAAATATTGGGGGCTACCGCAGTGCTTTTCCCCCTTGGCTTCTGAGACTATTAAGTGTGTGACACTGGACACCATTATTTTTCACACTTTGCACACTTGAGTTTGCCACCTGTGACTACTGTGTAGACTAGTTATTTAGCATACGCTTTTATCCAAAGGGTCTACTGTATGTGGCAGCTCATGCGGGAATCAAACCCACAACTCTGGAGTTCTAAGCACCACGCTCCTACTAACCGAGTCATTGGAAATAGGAACTACCAGAAGTATTTCCTGAAAACGTAACCTGACCAGGAAAAACTCTGGGCGCTAGTTAAAAGATACAGTATAAAACTAGAGCCTGTAGGCTATAACCAGGGCCTGGATTTTTTCTCTGTCAAGGTCATGAGGTCAGGAAAGACTTAGGGCCCTTATCGCAATCACACGTTTCACATTGGTATTGCTGTGATGTGCTTGTAATGTGCTTGTGATGTTGGTTGTGAAATGGTTATGATGTAGTTGTGATATGTGGTTTCAGGTGGTTGTGATATGTGGTTATGATATGTATTTGTGATGTGGTTGTGAGGTGGTTGAGATGTGGTTGGGATATGGTTGTGATATGTGGTTGTGATGTGCTTGTGATATGTGGTTGTGATGTGCTTGTGATCTGATGGTTGGTTGTGATGTGGTTGCGATCTGACCTCACCTATGACAGTCACAGTGAAGGTACAGTTAGCCTGGTTCCCAGCACGGTCTGTCGCTGTATAGGTGATCCTCTCCTCTCCTATAGGGAACAGCTGGGGAGGGTTGTACACAGGCTTCACCTGGACCAGGACCTAGAGGGCAGAGGTCACAGATGACTGTTAGGAGTATTATTCATAATCTCCCATTGATTCCGTTACATGATTAGTTATGTAATAGAGTCTTCCTTCCTTGGGATTTTTTCCTTGACAGTACTGCTTGATCTTGGTTGCTCTGGGTTTTTAGGTCTGAGTTGATGTTCTGCACCTTGTGACTCTTTGTGAAAAGCTCTCCACAGAAAAAAGATGAACCTCAGAACAGGTGCACACTAACACCCTGGAGGGGAGAAGAGACAACTCTCCTCCACTCACCTCCTCCCCAGAGTTGTCAGTAGCAGTGGGCATGTTCCAGCTGATGTTGGCAGTGCCACGCCGCTCGTCCGTCTCTGCCACCACATCTCTGGGGCACTGGATCCACGGGCGCTCTGAGTCTGGATGGAAAGAGTGAGAAAATAAACAACAGATAAAACACAGTCCTAAGAATCAGAGTGGATGGATAAAGAGGTAACAAAAAATCACCCAAAAACATAGCAAACAGTCCTATGATGTCGGGGTTAATCTGGTTTCAATTCCAGTCAGTTTAATTGGACACGATGGGACTTATTCATAGGAGTGCCATTCCTCAACTGACAGGAATTTAGATGGAATTAACTCCAACTCTGCTAAGAACAATAAACGGAAAAGAAGGACATGAACTGAAGCAACAAACCCAGGAGGAGACTTGGGCTTCGTCCCAAATGGCACCCTATGGTCAAAAGGCTCTGGTCAAAAGTAGTGCACTACATAGGGAGTAGGGTGCCATTTGGGACGTATCCTTCTATCATACATCGTCATGTCACTGACGGAGTGACTGTGATGTCACACCCAACCTCTGACCCCTCTAACACAACATGTCAAAGACCCCTCTGTTCTTAATTACAGAGTTAAAACACTCCGCCACGTTGACATCATCACCTCTTAGCCAATTATGTGTCTGTCTCTATTATTGACATCACCTCATTGCTGATTACAGCTGTCACTGTCTCTCTATACATCAATTACCTCAACATTAACCCTCTAGGATAGTGGTTCTTAACTGTTGGGTCGCAAATTTGTATTTATTTATTTTATATTTTTTTGTGAGGATGAAAAAAATACTCCAGTCTAAATTTAAACAACTAATACCAGGTAGAAAGTGTGTTGAAATTATAATGAACCTACATTAAAAAAAATACTTTATTGTTTGACAACTATTTTTCTTCAATCACAGTATTTTCAATTTTGATTTTGTGGTCTCAAACAAATGAGCTTTCTTCATCAAGCAATATGGAATTATTGACAATGAAAAATATGTGAATGTTGTCACATTGTTTAATATAATTGCTACATTTACTGTCAATATAGCATTCAAAATAGTTTTCAAGATCGCAATTCGGCAAAAATAATCACAATGCAAATATTAGGTTGTGACTGAGACAACCTGGTCCATTTGGGTCCGTAGGCAAGTAACCAATTAAGAACCACCGCTCTAGGATATATGAGACTAACTTTACTAAGCCAGGTAGGTCATTGTGAACAGAGAAGACTCTGCTTTTGTGTGAAAGTTGACAGCTGGAAATGACCCATCTAGTGAGGTATCCCTCTTAAACACATACAGCATTCTGATCACATCTGTCAGGGTTTTCCCTTTATTGGACTGGAAATATTTCCCTGTTAGTGTAATAGACTGGAAGCAGGTCAGCTCTTTCTTTCTTATCCCTCACTCTCTCTCTCTCCCTCTCCATCTATCTCTTTCTCCCTCCCTCCCTCTCTCTCTCTCCCTCTCCCTCTCCCTCTCCCTCTCCCTCACTCTCTC
>NW_028165688.1:0-19417 GCF_964263955.1 Coregonus lavaretus
AAAATGAGAATTTTAGAAGCATCATGTCGGACAACTGAAAATTCCAAGGTTTCCAGAAATCCTGGTTGGAGGATTCCCATCCTGATTCCAGGAATCTTTCACCCGGCATTTCTGGAAAACCAGGGAAACTGGTGAAGTAAGCAGAACTTGTCACAGCTACTCTGGATAATATTTTACACTGTTGGTACTAAGGCCCCAATTCAATCAATTGCAGATGAAGGAAAACTGCACTGCGAGTTCTGAATATATTTACACTATCCAATTATGTCCATGAGAGGAACATCTCGTAACATGTGGCATGTCGGTTCAAACTCCGTTCCAGTGTACATATCCTGAGTGACCCCACAGTGGGTTTTTTCCTGTATCTGCACCCCATTCCTGAATGAAGCTTTTCAGGCGTCCGTTTCCCTCTCCAATGTTCATAAGCCACGCATGACTTGTTAGAACAGAGTGGACAGGACCAGGCCCCAAATCAGACTGGGGGAAGATCATTAACAATGATGTGTTCTTTTCTACACAGAAGATCATACAACTATTGCCTGATTATCTTCTGAAGTTCCCAATACCTTCCAATCACTTCAAACCATACTCCCTTCAGATTGTAATATACTGTCATAGCCCCAAATAAAGAAAGGGAACATGGTGGGGTCATGGAAAGTTGATATCAAAATGGGGTCTGGGGCCCAAAAAGTTTTGGAACTCCTGGAGTAAACCATTCTAGAACATCACCTAATTGTCCTGTTTCTTAGCAACCAGACTAAAGGTGTCCTGGCTCTAACATCACCTGTTTGTCCTGGGTTATAGATTGGTTTGTCCGTTTGGATGAATGTCATGGGGCGGTAGGGTTTGATCATGACCTTCCCCTCCTCTGTTGATAGAAACGTGTCACCTCGAACCTCCACCTTGAAGTTTTGCACTTTGTCACTCTTCACATGAGGGGCCTGTCAGGGAGGAAGAGCGCAACACTGGTGAACTAATGGACCAACAACATAGGACATTAAGATGTGGTGCCGTGTGGCCCAGTTGGTAAGAGCGTGCCACTAGCAACTTCAAGGTAGAGCGTTTAACTCCTGCAGGGATCACATTATGCACTCCCCTTATTGGAAGTTGCTTTGGAGAACTGTCATATATCAATTGTCTAGATAGTGTAATAAATGCTATTTTTATAAACAGCTTATTGCTATTAAATTGCTATAACTAATTCCTTTTTCCAAGACAAGTTTTGACCACACACACACTCTTGCCACAAAATGCACTCACACACACAGACACACTATCTTGTGTTGGGGCCTTGGGACTTAATACAATGCACAAAGACTTCTATCCTGTTGGCCTTATCAGCAGGTGGCTATGAGCAAAACCCAGGCCATAAGTCTCTCAAGTCCTCCCAAAACTCACGAGATATCTCCTGAGGACACACACACACATACACACACACACACATACACACACACATACACACACACTTACACACATACACACACACGCACACACACACATACACACACATACACACACACATACACACACACTTACACACATACACACACTCACACACATACACACACATACACACACATACACACACATCATCATTGTTAAGCACACACACACAAAAAACCCCTTCTCTTAGGCCGGAGACGGAGAACCTGACTCAGAGCCAATGAAATGGAGATGACCTCGACCAACTCATCAGGACCAATGGGGAGACCGGAACTACTAGAATCAACCTACTTTATTTTATTGTATAAAATGTCAGCACACAATGGTTAGGGGCGCGCTCTCAGATATCTCCCTACGAGGTTGACGAACGCGTCCGTGCACGCTATTTTCAGATATCTTTACCTCTGAATAAACTGCCTTATATCATACAATCATCCACCTTGTCCGAAAGTCTCTACTTGGTCTCCGTTCTCCAGTAAACTGTTTTATCAACAAAACTTGGTAGCAGAGGATGGTTTTCTAACTCTGAATTCGGTCCATAAAAGTTGATAGAGACAGGAGACAAGTAAGAGACGGATCTGAAAGGACGGGTGACCTGTCCGCAGGAGCAGCCGGGAATCCAGCTCGCCTCAGGAAACTGATCTAGACGGCCGTCAATACAAAGGTAAGCAGAACCTGTTAAAACAAAATCTGCATATTGTATTGTAGGATAAACCCAAATTTTGATCAGTAGTACTGGGCGTGAGTATGGATTACTGTGAAATTTATAACATATCTATTATGACTCAAAGGCACATATGTAAAGATATCTGAATTCTTTAGGTTTTTACTGTTGAAATGTGACTCTCTAGAGAGGAGTCTAGTTACAGTGGTTCACAAGAGATGGACCGACTTTTATTTCCTGTTGAATTGTGATTCTCTAGTGAGGAGTCTATTTACAGAGGTTTGGTTCACTAGAAATGAACCCTTTTATTTTTTGCTGTTGATATCTGAAATCTTAGGTTTTTACTGTTGAAATGTGACTCTAAGAGAAGAAGTCTAGTTACAGTGTTTTTTTTTTCCTGTTGAAATGTGGCTTTCTAGTGAGAAGCCTATTACAGTTTTTGGTCCACAAGCGATGGACCATTTTATTTGATCCACAAGAGAAGGATCTGGTGACTTGATAAAAAGATTCAGATAGTCGGGTTGAGTTAATTCCGTGAGAATCCAAGTCCAGAAAAGGTTCTCCCGACTAGACGCCAGTTGAATGGTTTAAACGACTGGGAGTCTCCTATGAGGAGAATCGAAAAAAAATATAAAAAAAATACAAGTTCAAATAGTCGGGCAATTTGGTTGACGTGGCACTCAGCTATTTGTACTGTGAGGAACTCAAACTGAATTCGTGTGTTGATGCTGATATGTAATGAAAATGTAATTTTTTAGGTTTTTTCCTGTTGAAATGTGACTGTCTAGAGAGCAGTCTAGTTACAGGGGTTCACAAGAGACGGACCGACTTTTTATTTCCTGTTGAAATGTGGCTTTCTAGTGAGAAGCCTATTACAGTTTTTGGCCCACAAGCGATGGACCATTTTATTTGATCCACAAGAGAAGGATCTGATATGTAATGAAAATGTAATTGTTGAAATGATAACCTGAATGTTGTGTAAGATTGGCCGTTTCATGAGACTAACTAGTTGATAACTTTTAAGAGGACCACGGAGTCCTATTTTGCTTGTTATGTAGCCGCTGAGCTAAAAGCTGACTTGAACTTTTCCCCTCTTGTGGAAGTTGGTATTTCCTTAGCCCCTAAAATTGGATTGGTAATTATTTTGGAAGCGCTCGAGTTTGTTAATATATTGTTCCAAAAGGGCGATTCTGATACCTTTTGGGAAAATATATAATAACTCGAATAACTGAAAAACAATAATAACTTTTGCAAAATAATTCCCAGAATTAAATTGGTAATTATTTTAGGAGCGCTCGAGTTTGCTAATATATTCTTCCAAAAGGGCGATTCTGATACCTTTTGGGAAAATATATAATAGCTCGAGTACCTGAAAGACAATAATAACTTTTGCAAAATAATTCCTGGGATTAAATTGATGATTGTTTTGGGAGCGCTCGGGTTTGTTAATGTATTGTTCCAAAAGGGCGGTTCTGATACCCTTTGGGAAAATATATAATAATTCGAATAATTGAAAAGCAATAATACCTTTTGCAAAATAATTCCTAAGAAAAAAGTATTGAACATTCTTTGTGTACGAGGGTGGGACATCAGAGATAAGTCTGAGTCAGCGCCAAGAATACATTGCTGGTTTCGGCCAGTGACGGGCTAAGTGCACCAAGATAGTCAAAAATACAGGATAGAGCGGGAGTGGTGCTGTGTTTTATACTAAGGAATCTCCTATGCTAAATAAAGATAAACGTATCCAGAATGTGTCGAACTACGGATTGACGCATTGGTGGATAAGATTTGACCCACAACTAGATTCCTAAAGGGACCCAGTTTGAACTGAGACCTTTTGCATAAATCCTATTAGGGGAGGTCCTACCCTATAGGTTGCGAGGAGGTAGAAGTTTAACTGTGGCAGAGTTCTAGACATTGGGTGGGGGAGAATCACCGAAAATTGACCAGAGGTATTAAATTCCCGGGGATGCCAGTTATCTCTGTGATTTCACACTTAAAACGTTCCATATAAATGGTTGTGTGAAAGGTACAATTAAGCTGAGATTAAGTCTTTCCTAGTGATTGAGTTGTCTAAAGAAAATCCTTTGATAGGGATCCAGTTGCTTCTGTGACTTCACATAAGTACAAGGTTGTGTGAAGGGTGGCAGTTGAACTGAGACTATGTTTTAGGACGCTCTGGTAACCTAAATTTTTTAAGGTATTGTATTCTAATTGGCAGTGGAAGTTATAGTGAGACTTATGAGACCGAACACCAATCTGTGGAATTGAGTGAATTTGACCTAGGGTTTCAGGAACCGGGGGGGGGAACTGTGTGGCTAGGAGAGATAGAAATGTGTATTACTTAATGACAAACGCTCCATGTACCAATAGGGTCGGATGTGCAAATGTCAATTGTTTAATGGATATTGTTTAATGATGAACATTCCTAGTAAAAATAAAATAAAAATAAAATATATAGGATTTCGATAGTCTTAAAGTGTATAAGCCTCATCCAAAAGCTCGAATATTTGTTCGGTGAAGGATGTAGTTAAAGTGAACAGTGGTAAATGAGTGAGACTTATGAAACTGAATAAGGTTTGTGCAGGGACAAAATTGACATGGGTTGAAGCCCTGCCACTGGTTTTGATGGCTATGAGAGCATCACCAGGGGCAGGGACCCATCTCTCTCCTCATGAGATAATGTAAGGGAGAGAAATGCTAGGTCCACCAAGGGAGGGAGGTCTTATGCCCGCCCTTGATGTACAACAGATAGGAATGATTGAATATGTGATGAAATTGACGGAATTTTCTGCAGCACTCTCTTCTCAGGTGTAGAAGGCCCAGGAGGGGGAGCTGACGGGTAACACGCCACCACTGAAGGTAAAAAATGGGAGACTGGGTGAGGGTGAAAGTCCACAAAAGAAAGTGGCTGGAACCCAGGTGGACTGGACCGTACGAAGTGAAGGAGGTTACTTCACACTCAGTCCAGGTCAGAGGTAAATCAGGAGCACCCTGGCACCATCTAACACACTGCACACCAGCCCCCACTCCTTCCAGACCAATGTCTGAAGTAAGAGCTGATTTGAGCAGCGAGAACCAATCCTGACAACACAATGAAGAAACCCTTATGGGAACAACAATCTCACTCAGGGTGAAGAAGAACTTTTTCCCCCTGGGAGAGATTGGGAGTGTCTGAATGTTTGTATGTATGTTTTATGATAGGAATTGGACTCCTGCTGGGCACTCCTTATGAGGTGTTGTTCTTTTACATTACATTTGAGTCATTTAGCAGACGCTCTTATCCAGAGCGACTTACAGGAACAATTGGGGTTGGGTGCCTTGCTCAAGGGCACATCGGCAGGTTTTTCACCTAGTCGGCTCGGGGATTGGAACCGGCGACCTTTCGGTTGCTGGCACAATGCTCTTAACCACTAGGCTACCTGCCGCCCCGTGTTGTGTGAAGCTATTTAGAATTACTTGTTAAATTGACTTATAATATAGAAGAGGTGGCTAAGGGATTTTTAACAGTACCAACCATGGGGGGGGGAAATCCTCACAAGAGGTCCCAGAATTTACTGGGGACAAGAAATGCTTGATATAATTAAAATGGAATCCAGGGATAGCTTTAAATCTCCATTATATAACCAGGTGGAGGGAGAGGTATGGTTTTGAGGGACGTCTGGACGGAGATAAACTCGAATCCATGCTTAAACAGATACATACGGTGTGTAAAGGAGAAATAAGCAGTGAGAGAGAGAGAGAGAGAGTTGAGGGGGCCAGTACCCACTGACAGCCTTACCTAATCTATTGGCGGGGAATGAAAGGGGCCCAAGCAACCTTAGATGTATACAGTAATAATAATAATATGCCATTTAGCAGACAGGCCATGAACTCATCAGGACGTGGCCAGAGCGGTAGAAGGAATGACCCACCCCGAAACAGGAATAGTAAGGTTTGGGCTGCCGTTAGAGGGCAGTGGGTTTCAGGGGATGTCCATAGGACACTTTTGCAATGGGCCGATTACGGAGTCTTGTGTAATAGCCTC
The DNA here is from genome assembly GCF_964263955.1 of Coregonus lavaretus. Classification (NCBI taxonomy): domain Eukaryota; kingdom Metazoa; phylum Chordata; class Actinopteri; order Salmoniformes; family Salmonidae; genus Coregonus; species Coregonus lavaretus. Next base: position 6,135 of record NW_028165688.1, read on the forward strand.
AGAGAGACATGCAATCCATCATGAGAGAAAGTCAGACAGGAGAGAGGAGTCCATCCCCCAGCTTTGAGTGTGAGAAAGAGGAAGATAAGGCGTGACTAGTCCTTGAGGGAGAGATAGTGGACTCTGGTGGGGGGAAGACTAAGGAACCCTTTGATCCAAATTGTGACTTAGCACTTCAACAGGAACAGAGAAACCTAATTTGGCATTGACAGTAATGGGTATGAAAATTAATTGGATGATGGGGTTTTGTGTTGAATTAGAGACAGTGAGACTATTAGTCAACACCTGGGAGTGGAAATCAGGAGTCCTCATGACCTGGCTGTTTGGTTGTTGTTTTTCAAATTGGGTTTTCAAATAAAAAACAACACACCTAGTATGATGTTTATAAAGCCTTGTTGTTTCAATTTTGGGGGGGGTTCCAGCAGGTCAAGGGTTATGGGTCTTAAAGGTGCACGATTTCTTATGAGAATGAATGTCATGAGGACTTAATGAACACTTGGGATAACTAACATTTATGAAATATTTAGAATAATGGTAATTGTTTAGTATACTATGGGATTAAACAGTTCGTTAAATGATTTCAATGGCCTCTGAACTCTGTTTTAACATTCTGGTGTTAATTAATCATCCACACTAGTACATTCTAAAGACATGAGAGGAAGATTTTAGCATAGTTTATTTTACTAAGTTGAGGGTAATTTATAGTACTGTGAAAATTGTGAAGAAGATTATAATTTGGTAATAATATATTTGATTTGAACCATAAATAACAGAAGAGAGAGTGGAGGAATGGCAATTGGATAATGAAATACCAATATTAACTAAAGTGATTGTTTAGGTAGGTGGTAATATTGACACATGGCCAAATCATGTGTCAAAGAGGGGGATGGGTATTAAATATTAAATATATACGAAGGAGAGGACAAAATACTTTATTAAATATATACGAAGGAGAGGACAAAATACTTTAAAAAAAAAAAAAAAAAACCATGTATGATAGTTTATTAACCACACCTGTATGTCAGAGATTTTGTGCCCCACAGGTGAACTAAAGGAGAAGGTGACCCACTCTATCTAACCAGGAGACCGAATCAGGCCTGGCGGGAAGGGCCCTACCAAGCACTGCCTTTGCCAGCAGAAAAGCTGAGAGATCCATCTGGGTGCATGTCACACACTGTACAAAACCAGCTACACCTGACGAACAAACACAGAGTTAGGAGAAAGATCCGATAACCACAAGGGTCCGGGGGTTGGCTCCTTAACGAAGATTCCCTTACCCTGTCTGATCATCCCTGTGTGAGTTCGATAGAAGGTAAAGCAATGGGTTGGCCTCTGGCATCTGACATGTTCTCAGGGCAAGGGTGGGGATTCACAGGTCTCCCGACGGTAGGTAGCTGTCTGATTGTGGGGGCCATATTCCTAACATACTCAGACCCTTCTGATCAGCCGAAAGTAGTAGTTAACCTAAAACAAGTTGATAGAATGATACCTGAGCACAGTCTATGAAGGCATAGGAGACAGCTAGACGTAGGGAAAGGGGAAGATTAGGGACTTTAGGGGAGGACATCACTATATGTATGTCACCATGTACATCCTGGGACTATGTAGCTGCTCATATCGAGAGCGTGGGGGATATGTAAATCTCCATACACAGTTTGGGGACAGGTGTAGTGTTGTGTGGGTAGGGAATTACCAGAAATGGCAGTGCGACCCATAGAAGGGTAGGTACTGTCTGAAAGTCTGAAGTACGCAAAAACAGGTTTATCCCCATGCAAACCACCTGGGAATGTGGTGAAAGAGTCTTGTAGTAACTTGAACTATCAGTACCCCCGATAACAAACTCATTCCGACCTAGGTTGCCTACGTTTGAAGTCTCAGGGGATTCTAATCGTTTTTCTAGGACTAGTAAGATAGGATACAGAGTAGGGCATCTTAGCTCTGCTCCTACACAGAGAATATCACAACTGAAAGAGAACATGACTAATCTCTCCTATTTGTTGCAGACAGAGGATTGCAGGACCCAAAACCAGGCCTGTGCTGACATCTGATGGTTGTGTGGTGATAACTGATTGTGAACTCAACTACATATGTAAACAATCAAACGTGTCAGAGACTGGTGAGTTGTCAAATAGAAAGTAGGACCTCCTCCCGGGATCCTTTGATGAAAGGATCCTGTGATGGGATAGGAGTACCTCGAGAGGTTACAGAACAATTCAAAGCTAGGAATCAGACCACAGTTGAGTTTGAATCAAGTATTTTTTTGTTGGTCAACAATTAATAAAAACTTCGATTGGATAAATTATATTTATTATAACCAGCAAAGATTTATAAACCACACTTGTGATGCAATAAAGGGATTAGATGAGCAGACAGCGGCAACTATCTTAATGACAAAGCAGAATAGAATAGCGTTGGATATGCTTTTGGCTGAGCAGGACAGGGTTTGTGTTCTGTTTGGATATATGTGTTGTACTTTCATCTCCAACAATATAGCACCGGACGGGCCTGTGACCAAAGCGCTTGAGTGACCATCACCACGCTGGCGAACGAACTGGTTGAGAACTCTGGTATTGATAGCTCCATAAACGGTTGGTTTGATAACATATTTGGTAAATGGAAAACTATTGTTGTGACTATTCTGGGTGAAGTCATGGCCTCTATGGGTATACTTGTTCTTTGTGGATGTTGCCTTATTTCCTGGCTGAGTGACTGGTTTGGTGAGTACTCTTCTATGGTGGTTACTGGATTTCAGACCCTAGTAATTGTGTTTTTGCTGTTAATGTGTTGTGCTGCTTGCATCGTCCCCCGTCTCAGGAGGTCAGTGGTAGGAGTGGTGCAGGCGTCAGGTATGATGCTGTTGTTACCGGCCCAGGATGATGCAGGTGACTCTGCTACTGACTCTGAGACCAAGCTGGATGATCCATGTTTTGCCTAGTAAAATACATACACGCATTTATTTTCAGTTCTTGCTCATTTATTACCTTATGTTTTTACTAACCACTGTGATCGTTTATTCTTCCTGATGTGAAGGTAAAGGATTCCTGGGTGGCTGGTAGCCAACTCAGTACATGTTAGGTGTAGGGGAGGAATAGAGGGTTAAAATCATTATTTTTTATTTTCTATTAACATTAAATGTTGTGATTTAATTTCCATATCCTGTTATTCTTAAGGGTGATTATACTCAGTTTAGAGTGACACCATAAAATTGTTGGGTTTTATTTTTTGGCTCTGTATGTGATGAATAGCTTGGAAGGAATGCATTAATGAGGAGTACTGTACTGATATGGATTGTTTCACATAACAGGCCGATAAGAACACTCTCTCTTTGTTGTTGTCGGTGAAACTGTCCTTGAACATGGGTACATGGAGTACAGTTTTTGGGGGCTAGTCCTTTTGGGTGCTGACTGTTGAACTATTAATAAAAACGTTGATAGAATTAACTACATACATTAATGTTAAAAATAAGGCAATTGGACACAACAAGGTTTTGAGGCGGTGCATGGCCAGTTGGCTGCAACCTCTCTCATGGCTTTCCAAAATCGTATTGCTGTCGACATGCTCCTGGCTGAAAAAGGAGGAGTATGTGCTATGTTTGGTGAACAATGTTGTGCTTTTATTCCCAACAATACAGCCACAGATGGCAGTTTGATAATTGCCCTGGAAGGGTTACAAACTCTTAATGGTAAGATGAAGAGCCACTCAGGGGTGGACACTTCCATGTGGGATTCCTGGATGGACGCTTTTGGTAAATATAAAGCCCTGGTGTCCTCCATTTTGGTTTCAATCTCGGTGTTTGGGGCCATTTTGGTTTTGTGTGGGTGCTGTTGCATACCATGCATTCGCTCACTCACCACTAGGCTCATAACTAAGGCCATTGACCCAACAAGCCCTTCCCAGATGTTTCCTCTTCTTGGGGAAGGAGATTTTTATCTTTCGAGGAGGATGAGGGTAGAACTTTTACTTAGTTTATGTCACGTCTCTTTTGAGACGTGAAGAGGGGGACTCAAAACTTTCTCTTTGAGAAAGTTTCCCTTTTCTTTTTTACTTAGTTTATGTCACGTCTCTTTTGAGACGTGAAGAGGGGGACTTAAAACTTTCTCTCTGAGAAAGTTTCCCTTTTCGTTTTTACTTAGTATATGACACGTCTTAAGAGACGTGTAGAGGGGGATTTGTAATAAATGCTATTTTTATAAACAGCTTATTGCTATTAAATTGCTATAACTAATTCCTTTTTCCAAGACAAGTTTTGACCACACACACACTCTTGCCACAAAATGCACTCACACACACAGACACACTATCTTGTGTTGGGGCCTTGGGACTTAATACAATGCACAAAGACTTCTATCCTGTTGGCCTTATCAGCAGGTGGCTATGAGCAAAACCCAGGCCATAAGTCTCTCAAGTCCTCCCAAAACTCACGAGATATCTCCTGAGGACACACACACACACACACATACACACACATACACACACACTTACACACATACACACACACGCACACACACACATACACACACATACACACACACATACACACACACTTACACACATACACACACACACACATACACACACATACACACACATACACACACATACACACACATCATCATTGTTAAGCACACACACACAAAAAACCCCTTCTCTTAGGCCGGAGACGGAGAACCTGACTCAGAGCCAATGAAATGGAGATGACCTCGACCAACTCATCAGGACCAATGGGGAGACCGGAACTACTAGAATCAACCTACTTTATTTTATTGTATAAAATGTCAGCACACAATGGTTAGGGGCGCGCTCTCAGATATCTCCCTACGAGGTTGACGAACGCGTCCGTGCACGCTATTTTCAGATATCTTTACCTCTGAATAAACTGCCTTATATCATACAATCATCCACCTTGTCCGAAAGTCTCTACTTGGTCTCCGTTCTCCAGTAAACTGTTTTATCAACAATAGTATATAGTAGCATTCAATCAAAACCTGGTACAAATTTGAGCCTGAATCCCAGAAAAGTTCTGGTAGGCCACCACATTGATATTTCCCATAAACTAAGCTGGCATTGCACCAAGAAACTAAGAGATTCAAAGCTGAGAAGTCCAGTCCACTCTTATTGGAATGGTTGTGGATGTCCACCAGTGCTGGGCTGACCTGAAACTGGAAGCAGCGATGAAACTCTTGGTCAGAACTCTTGTGGAGAAGTATATTGTTCTGCCCGTCGGCCATCAGAGATATGGTCATGACCAGGGTCTCGTTGGGCTGCAGAAGGCTGGCACAAAGCTTGGCCTCTGAGCCTGCCTGGATCACTGCAGGAATGGCTACCATATAAACCCTACAGAGAACACAGGAAAATCACTACCTAATGAGATGATACCTCTAAACACAAACCTAGGTGAAAAATACTGTGGAGATAAAGATCTGCAGAAAAATTGCTCTAAATCTGCTCCAACAGAGAGAGAGTGTTAAACCAAGACGAGAGACTTAAGTGTGATGACTAAATTCTAACTTCTGTGACTGCAGATTTACTTACGGTCCTGCAGTTTCTTGACAGACACAAATCCAGTGAATGCAGGCAAAGAGTATCCATCTCCAAACCTGAAGCCCAGGAAGAACCATGACTAAAGGAGAAGAATAAACCAAGCCAGTTATGACTCTGTATTCCTCCTGGGAAGACCTCCCTACTGCACTGCCTAGAGGTTGTCTAGCTGGGATACAGATTGTCAATTGACTTTAACTATAAGGTAAAGAGAATTAGGTTAAGGTTAGGAAATTGGTTAGCTAATAAAATAAAAATCTACCGGGGGAGGTGGTACTTAACAACATCTGAAATTATTTCCTGGGGATGCAAACCATCCATTCCTTATCAGAACTGTCCATCCACTGATATACAGGCAGAAGCATCCACAAACAGGCACCAACCTGGTCTCAGAGCATTTCGTATTATTCTGTATGTAAAATCCAAGACTCCCCATTAAGTAAATGTTACATTTCGTATGGTATGTATTACATTTGTGGATGTCAGTCATCCATTTTGTATGGTATGTTAGAAATTCCAATTTGTTGTGGCCAACGTTAGCTAGATAATGTTAGACAATAAGCTAAGTATGCCCAAAGTAGTAAGTAGTTGAAGTTGCTTATTACCCAAAATGTTAAAGTCATCAGCGTTATACGCCCACCCCAAACATTAACTATTTTGGTTTTGGCTTAAGTAACGGTCAGTCTTATGTAACAGTACCAAACATAACATAATACACTACAGTGTCCCGGATTTACTTTTACTATGCTACATCTAGTCCATGAGACCAGGCTGTAGACACAGGTCGGTAAAAAGGCTCAATTCTATTTAGGTTATTGTTTTACTTCTAGACTGAGATACAATATATCGGTCTAGAAACAGGGCGCCAAACACAGATTGCAGATGTTTGTCTAGCGTGCACATACATAAGCAATTCTGTTGCTAAACCCTTTTGGATTGCATTTGGTATAGCCTGTAAAAGACCAGATGCAAGTAGAAATGTTAGGCACTAACTTTTTAAAACTTAATCGCCGACCTGTTGTTATAGGTATAAGATTGCGCAACAAATTGCCATAACACCTGTGGCCTAGGCATACTCACCACCGCGGATTGTTTGTGGACTCAGTAGAACGGAAATATCGACTGTCGGTCACGTCCCTATAAATATCCTTAATTCCGGACTTTTTTCTAATTACTAAACGCTCGCACCTGCTGGATATTCAGGGAGTTCGATTAGACTGAACGCCCATTTCAAATGCCGGATCATATTGTCAACAATGCAGCATGGTGCATATTTCAAGAACAACAACATGCTTTTCCATAAAATGTTTGCCTGTATCTTTGTAGTGACTGGGTGTATTAACACACCATCCAAAGTGCAATGAATAACTTCACCATGTTGAAAGGGATATTCATCTACCTACTCATCTGCCCTTCTTTGTGAGGCATTGGAAAAGCTCCCTAGTTTTTGTGGTTGAATCTGTGTTTGAAATTCACTGCTCGACTGAGGACCTTACAGATAATTGTGGGGTACAGAGATGAGGTAGTGCAACTTATTACATTTACATTTACATTTTAGTCATTTAGCAGACGCTCTTATCCAGAGCCACTTACAGTAGCGAGTGCATACATTTTCATTCGTACTGGTCCCCCATGGGAATCGAATCCACAACCCTGGCGTTGCAAGTGCAATGCTCTACCAACTGAGCCGGACGGGTATATATAATCATGAGCCTTAAAAATACTTGACATTTTGCAAGCCAATATGCCTTAACCTTATGCACAGCTTTTTCAAAGACATGCTATAGCTCTACATGCAGTATACTGTAAGAAATACTATAGGACTGTTACATTTTACCTCAGCTATTTAACCTTCACCAGAAAAGCCTTCTGTTAAATCAAGTACTGATTTTCTATAAGTCAACTACAATGTGTGTACTTCAAAATGTCTCTTCAAATAAATAATCTCGTGATACCTGTCAGAATTAAATGAATGGGTGGACGGGATAAGTCTCCATCTCAGGAGTGGATTGAGTGTTGCTCCAGAGGTTGTAGTGCATCAGCACTTGTAGCTTGTGAGGAAGTGGTTCAGTAGGTTTGTTGCATAACCAGTGCTTGCTAGAATTGTCAATGAGACATGAAATCCATATCATTTATCTCTCAGCTCCTCGCTGATGACCATAGCCAGTCTTCACATTTTCTACCTAAAAAGATGGAAGACCTTGTTTAGCACATTTTTACTCCTGAACTAATTTAGGCTTGCCATAACAAAGAGGTTGAATACTTATTGACAAGACATTTCAGCTTTTTATGAATAAATAACAATTCTAGCCAGTGATAAAAATAACTACTCAATTTAATCCATTTTAAATTCAGGCTGTAACACAACATGTGGAAAAAGTCAACGGGTGTGAAAACTTTCTGAAGGCGCAGACACTCTTACTGCACCAAGTCTTCCTTTGAACATGAGTATGAAAAAAACCTTGACATGCCTTCTCCCCTACCACCCTCCTCCAGACCAAGGTGAAGTTCCTTGACATGCCTTCTCCCCTACCCCCCTCCTCCAGACCAAGGTGAAGTTCCTTGACATGCCTTCTCCACTACCCCCCTCCTCCAGACCAAGGTGAAGTTCCTTGACATGCCTTCTCCCAAACCCCCCTCCTCCAGACCAAGGTGAAGTTCCTTGACATGCCTTCTCCCCTACCCCCCTCCTCCAGACCAAGGTGAAGTTCCTTGACATGCCTTCTCCCCTACCCCCCTCCTCCAGACCAAGGTGAAGTTCCTTGACATGCCTTCTCCCCTACCCCCCTCCTCCAGACCAAGGTGAAGTTCCTTGACATGCCTTCTCCCCTACCCCCCTCCTCCAGACCAAGGTGAAGTTCCTTGACATGCCTTCTCCCCTACCCCCCTCCTCCAGACCAAGGTGAAGTTCCTTGACATGCCTTCTCCCCTACCCCCCTCCTCCAGACCAAGGTGAAGTTCCTTGACATGCCTTCTCCCCTACCCCCCTCCTCCAGACCAAGGTGAAGTTCCTTGACATGCCTTCTCCCCTACCCCCCTCCTCCAGACCAAGGTGAAGTTCCTTGACATGCCTTCTCCCAAACCCCCCTCCTCCAGACCAAGGTGAAGTTCCTTGACATGCCTTCTCCCCTACCCCCCTCCTCCAGACCAAGGTGAAGTTCCTTGACATGCCTTCTCCCCTACCCCCCTCCTCCAGACCAAGGTGAAATTCCTTGACATGCCTTCTCCCCATCCCCCCTCCTCCAGACCAAGGTGAAGATCCTGAAGCAGATGTCGGTGATGCTCCAGAGCGTTTCTAGGACACTTGAAAAAGGAGAGCCTCACACTCTAGGAGCTCAGATGTAATAATTTAATAACCATCATTTGGACAGACAAGCTGTCTTCATCAGGGTATGATGACAAACACCGCGGGTCACTCGTTTATATAGTTTGGAAGGACACATAGGTGTCTGTAATCACGGCCGGGTGCCGGCTTGATGTCATTGGTTGTGCATGAATGGATAACATACGATCATAGATACAATTTGGCTACATAGGCCCACAAACAAACAAAATCACAAGAATCACAAGATTGGCTTCAGATCAAAGTCTAGGTTAAATGAAAGATCCATGCCGCCTCTCGTAGGCGTGGACACACACGTCCACCGTATCTCCAACAGGGTGGGATGGATGAGAGGTGGGATCAAGAACCCAGAGGAGACATGCAAGGCCCTGGAAGACTGGTTACCAAGGTGACAACACCACTTCCTGTCCCTCTGACCTATCAGGTCACTCGTTAACCAGTCACTGACCAATCAGATCCTTTACAGCAGGAAAGGAAAACATTTGGTGAAGACTGGGATGGTGATGTTGATCGATGATGATCTTCCTCTCTCACAGAGATCAACTGTTTGCTGGTGGGGTTTGGTCAACAGGTGTGTCAACCTGTCAATCCTCTCTGCTCTGTGTGTCTGAACCAGCACAGCTGCCCCTCCGCCCACCAAGCCTCCCCAGCCAAGAGGCCTAAAGCTGGGTCACCTCGCTCCCCTCCAGGGTCAAGCTGGAGCCTGGTTCTTTTGGTTTGGGGTTATCAGCCCCCTCCTCAGCCACACTGGTCAAAGAGGAACCTCTGGCTACCCCCCTCTCCCCTCCTCTGCGGCCCAGAAAAAGGAAGTCCAAAACATTCTCTACATGATACGACAGAAGGGGATGGCATCCCTATAGAGATACTGTCCCAATTCTCTCTCCTTCCTCCCAAAGTGTACACTTGTCACTTCCCTTGACTGATTTGAAATGACTGGTCCAAGAAATATGTTGGTAACTCCCACTAGCCCAGTGGTATTCAAACCTTTTTAGCGGGGACACCATTTTTTCAGACAGAATTTCTGTGGACCCCATTTATTTTGCCTGAATTTCTCGCGACCCCACCCCAAAATAACCTTAATCTGTATGTAGTATCTGAGGAATTTCTGACTTTGTTAATGTTTGCAAATGGTAGCTTAGAGAATGTTGATTTAGCCCATGGAGACATCTGGGGAGCAGTTTTAGAGGGGCACCCTAAAGCAGAGGAAGTCTGTTAGGTGACCTCCTGGGATTGGTCTGTAGGGGAAACACCCATATCAGATTACATAGGATATATACTTGGTGAAGACAAAGGACGGACAGAACAACTTATTCTTTTGGGTCGCTGTTCTCCAGATGCCTGCAGGTATCTGTAAATCGACGCTGAAATCCTTTGTTATGAATAAACCTTTATAATCAAAGTACAGTGTCAGCGGATCTCCTTGTCCTCCACAGCATGATTAGCAACATGGTTTCAGACACAACAGGTACATTTTGATTTTTACATGAACTATTAACCAATTCATTATACAGTTGAAGTCAGAGGTTGTCATACACCTTAGCCAAATACATTGAAACTCCGTTTCACAATTCCTGATATTTAATCCAAGTAAAAATTCCCTGTCTTAGGTCAGTTAGGATCACCACTTTATTTTAAGAATGTGAAATGTCAGAATAATAGTAGAGAGAATGATTTATTTCAGCTTTTATTTCTTTCATCACATTCCCAGTGGGTCAGAAGTTTACATACATTCAATTAGTATTTGGTAGCATTGCCTTTCAATTGTTTAACTTGGGTCAAACGTTTCGGGTAGCCTTCCACAAGCTTCCCACAATAAGTTGGGTGAATTTTGGCCCATTCCTCCTGACGGAGCTGGTGTAACTGAGTCAGGTTTGTAGGCCTCCTTGCTCGCACACGCTTTTTCAGTTGGGCCCACACATTTTCTATAGGATTGAGGTCAGGGCTTTGCGATGGCCACTCCAATACCTTGACTTCGTTGTCCTTAAGCCATATTGCCACAACTTTGGAAGTATGCTTGGGGTCATTGTCCATTTGGAAGACCCATTTGCGACCAAGCTTTAACTTCCTGACTGATGTCTTGAGATGTTGCTTCAATATATCCACATAATTTTCCTTCCTCATGATGCCATCTATTTTTTGAAGTGTACCAGTCCCTCCTGCAGCAAAGCACCCCCACAGCATGATGCTGCCACCCCCGTGCTTCACGGTTGGGATGGTGTTCTTCGGCTTGCGAGCATCCCCCTTTTTCCTCCAAACATAATGATGGTCATTATGGCCAAACAGTTCTATTTTTGTTTCATCAGACGAGAGGAAATTTCTCCAAAAAGTACGATCTTCAAATCAAATTGTATTTGTCACATACACGTGTTTAGCAGATGTTATAGCGGGTGTAGTAAAATGCTTGTACTTCTAGCTCCGACAGTGCAGTAATATCTAACAAGTAATATCTAACAATTCACAACATATACCTAATACACACAAAACTAGTAAGGAATGGAATTTAAGAAAATATACATATATGGACAAGCAATTACAGAGCGGCATGGACTAAGATACAGTAGAATATTATAGAATAGAATGCAGTATATACATATGAGATGAGTAGTGCAAGATATGTAAACATTATTAAAGTGACTGTAAACATTATTAAAAAGTGACTAGTGTTCCATTTCTTAAAGTGGCCAGTGATTTCAATAGGCAGCAGCAGCCTCTAATGTGCCAGTGATGGCTATTTAACAGTCTGATGGCCTTGAGATAGAAGCTGTTTTTCATTCTCTCAGTCCCAGCTTTGATGCACCTGTACTGACCTCGCCTTCTGGATGATAGCGGGGTGAACAGGCAGTGGCTCGGGTGGTTGATGTCCTTGAGGATCTTTTTGGCCTTCCTGTGACATCGGGTATGTATCTTGGAGGGCGGGTAGTTTGCCCCCGATAATGCGTTTGGCAGACCGCACCACCCTCTGGAGAGCCCTGCGGTTGAGGGCGGTGCAGTTGCCATAACAGGTGGTGATACAGCCTGACAGGATGCTCTCAATTGTGCATCTGTAAAAGTATGTGAGGGTTTTAGGTGCCAAGCCAAATTCCTTCAGCCTCCTGAGGTTGAAGAGGCTCTGTTGCGCCTTCTTCACCACACTGTCTGCGTGGGTGGACCATTTCAGTTTGTCGGTGATGTGTACGCCATGGAACTTGAAGCTTTCCACCTTCTCCACTGCCGTCCCGTCGATGTGGATAGGGGGGTGCACCCTCTGCTGTTTCCTGAAGTCTGCGATCATCTCCTTTATTTTGTTGACGTTGAGTGAGAGTTTATTTTCCTTTTCAATTGAGTTGGAGGCGTGCTTGGCCACGCAGTCATGGGTGAACAGGGAGTACAGGAGGGAGCTGAGCACGCACCCTTGTGGGGCCCCAGTGTTGAGGATCAGCGAAGTGGAGATGTTGTTTCCTACCTTCACCACCTGGGGGCAGGACCCAGTTGCACAGGGCGGGGTTCAGACCCAGGGCCTCGAGCTTGATGATGAGCTTGGAGGGTACTATGGTGTTGAATGCTGAGCTATAGTCAATGAACAGCATTCTCACATAGGTATTCCTCTTGTCCAGATGGGATAGGGCAGTGTGCAGTGTGATGGCGATTGCATCGTCTGTGGATCTATTGGGGCGGTAAGCAAATTGAAGTGGGTCTAGGGTGGCAGGTAAGGTAGAGGTGATATGATCCTTGACTAGTCTCTCAAAGCACTTCATGATGACAGAGGTGAGTGCTACAGGGCGATAGTCATTTAGTTCAGTTACCTTTGCTTTCTTGGGTACATGAACAATGGTGGCCATCTTGAAGCATGTGGGAACAGCAGACTGGTCTGCGCATGCTCTGAGGACGCGGCTAGGGATGCCGTCTGGGCCGGCAGCCTTGCGGGTGTTAACATGCTTAAACGTCTTAATCACGTCGGCCACGGAGAAGGAGAGGCCACAGTCCTTGGTAGTGGGCCTCGTCAGTAGCACTGTGTTATCCTCAAAGCGGGCGAAGAAGGTGTTTAGCTTGTCTGGAAGCGACGTGGCTGGTTTTACTTTTGTAGTCTGTGATTGTCTGTAGACCCTGCCACATACGTCTTGTGTATGAGCCGTTGAATTGCGACTCCACTTTGTCTCTATACTGATGTTTTGCCAGTTTCATTGCCTTGCGGAGTGAGTAGCTACACTGTTTGTATTCTGTCATATTCCCAGTCACATTGCCATGGTTGAATGCGGTGGTTTGCGCTTTCAGATTGGCACGAATGCTGCCATCTATCCACGGTTTCTGGTTAGGGTAGGTTTTAATAGTCACAGTGGGCACAACATGACCTATACACTTCCTGATAAACTCAGTCACTGTTTCAGTGTATTCGTCTAAATTATTTTCGGAAGCTACCCGGAAC
>NW_028165687.1:0-10970 GCF_964263955.1 Coregonus lavaretus
GGACCTATATCAGGCAGTTTCAGAAAGCTCCATGATCTATATCAGGCAGTTTCAGAGAGCTCCAGGACCTCTATATCAGGCAGTTTCAGAGAGCTCCAGGACCTCTATATCAGGCAGTTCAGAGAGCTTCAGCACCTCTATATCAGGCAGTTTCAGAGAGCTCCAGGACCTATATCAGGCAGTTTCAGAGAGCTCCAGGATCTATATCAGGCAGTTTCAGAGAGCTCCAGGACCTCTATATCAGGCAGTTTCAGAGGGCTCCAGGACCTCTATATCAGGCAGTTTCAGAGAGCTCCAGGACCTCTATATCAGGCAGTTTCAGAGAGCTCCAGGACCTCTATATCAGGCAGTTTCAAAGCATGCAGGACCTCTATATCAGGCAGTTTCAGAGAGCTCCAGGACCTCTATATCAGGCAGTTTCAGAGAACTCCAGCACCTCTATATCAGGCAGTTTCAGAGAGCTCCAGGACCTCTATATCAGGCAGTTTCAGAGAGCTCCAGGATCTATATCAGGCACTTTCAAAGAGCTCCAGGACCTCTATATCAGGCAGTTTCAGAGAGCTCCATGACCTCTATATCAGGCAGTTTCAAAGAGCTCCAGAACCTCTATATCAGGCAGTTTCAGAGAGCTCCAGGATCTATATATCAGGCAGTTTCAGAGAGCTCCAGGACCTCTATATCAGGCAGTTTCAAAGAGCTCCAGGACCTCTATATCAGGCAGTTTCAGAGAGCTCCAGGACCTCTATATCAGGCAGTTTCAAAGAGCTCCAGGACCTCTAGATCAGGCAGTTTCAGAGAGTTCCAGGACCTCTAGATCAGGCAGTTTCAGAGAGCTCCAGGACCTCTATATCAGGCAGTTTCAAAAAGCTCCAGGATCTATATCAGGCACTTTCAAAGAGCTCCAGGACCTCTATATCAGGCAGTTTCAAAGAGCTCCAGGACCTCTATATCAGGCAGTTTCAGAGAGCTCCAGGACCTCTATATCAGGCAGTTTCAGAGAGCTCCAGGACCTCTATATCAGGCAATTTCAGAGAGCTCCAGGACCTCTATATCAGGCAGTTTCAGAGAGCTCCAGGACCTCTATATCAGGCAGTTTCAGAGAGCTCCAGGATCTATATCAGGCACTTTCAAAGAGCTCCAGGACCTCTATATCAGGCACTTTCAAAGAGCTCCAGGACCTCTATATCAGGCAGTTTCAGAGAGCTCCAGGACCTCTATATCAGGCAGTTTCAAAGAGCTCCAGAACCTCTATATCAGGCAGTTTCAGAGAGCTCCAGGATCTATATCAGGCAGTTTCAGAGAGCTCCAGGACCTCTATATCAGGCAGTTTCAAAGAGCTCCAGGACCTCTATATCAGGCAGTTTCAGAGAGCTCCAGGACCTCTATATCAGGCAGTTTCAAAGAGCTCCAGGACCTCTATATCAGGCAGTTTCAGAGAGCTCCAGGACCTCTATATCAGGCAGTTTCAGAGAGCTCCAGGACCTCTATATCAGGCAGTTTCAGAGAGCTACAGGACCTCTATATCAGGCAGTTTCAGAGAGCTCCAGGATCTATATCAGGCAGTTTCAGAGAGCTCCAGGACCTCTATATCAGGCAGTTTCAAAGACCTCCAGGACCTCTATATCAGGCAGTTTCAGAGAGCTCCAGGACCTCTATATCAGGCAGTTTCAGAGAGCTCCAGGACCTCTATATCAGGCAGTTTCAGAGAGCTCCAGGACCTCTATATCAGGCAGTTTCAAAGGAAGGCCCACATTGTTTTTAAAGACTCCAGCCACCCAAGACATAGACTGTTCTCTCTGCTACCGCACGGCAAGCGGTACCAGTACACCTAAGCCACAGCTTCTACCCCAAGCCATAGACTGCTAAACAAGACTACTAAATAGCTAATCAAATGGCTAACAGGACTACCTTCATTGACCCTTTTTTGCACTAACTCTCTTGCACTGAATCTATGCACACACACTGGACTCTACCCACACACTCACACTGACACCCCAACACACACACACGACATACACCTACACACGCAGAGATGCATACTGATGCCACACCCCCCCTCACCACCACATACACTGCTGCTACTGTCGATTATCTACCCTCTTTCCTAGTCACTTTACCCCTACCTATATGTACATAAAGGGCCTTCAGAAAGGATTCACACCCCTTGACCTTTTCCACATGTTGTTGTGGTGTTACAGCCTGAATTTAAAATGGATTACATTTAGATTTTGTGTCACTGGCCTACACACAATACCCCATAATGTAAAAGTGGAATTATGTTTTGATTATGATCATTTATTCTAAAGCCTTCTGGGGGGGGTTTGTTTCTGTCAGTATTTTTACATGGAATGTTTTTTTTATTTTGTGGAGTAACTATTGTGGAATAACTACAACGTTGTTGATCCATCCTGTTTTCTCCCATCACAGCCATTAAACTCTGTAACTGTTTTAAAGTCACCACTGGCCTCATGGTGAAATCTCTATATATTCATTTAGCAGAGATGCACCTCTACTGCTAAATCATTGCTCAGGGGGAAAAAAATGATTTTGTAATTTTTTTAAATAAAAAATGTCTGCCGAGATGCGCTTTTAAGATCAGTGACAAGTTCCATATCTTTCTCAGAGTCTCATCAGATCGTCTGAGAAACCTCTACGGTAGCTAGCTAGCTATTTTGTAATACTGGACGTCTAGCCAGCCCATAGAGATAGATAGAGGACTCTAGTGCCCAAAAGGCCGTTGTAGCATGGGCGCTGGAGGACTTTCACAATTTTGAAGTAGTCAGCTGGGTGGGACTTCCTATGGGTTAAGGAAGGATCACATGATTCCATCCAGGTTATCAGGAGGGATCAGCCAATTAATTATACTGGAGAGGAAACATTCCATAACTGCAGGTGGCAGTAAATCACCAATCTGGCTTTACACCTGTTCAAACAACACACTCTAGGTGGCAGTAAATCACCAATCTGGCTTTATACCTGTTCCAACAACACACTCTAGGTGGCAGTATAAACCCTTTCAGCTTGTTTACCAACTCATATAAGTAGTAGAAGAAGAAAATGGACTACTTCAAAATGGAGATGGCCTCAGTGGAGTTACCCATGCTCTCACAGACCCCAAGAAGACCCCAGACAGTCTCTCCTCTGCTCCCTCAACACACACACCTGTCCTGTCCCAGACATCTACGGCCAGGTCGCTTCCCTCAACACACACACCTGTCCTGTACCAGACATCTACGGCCAGGTCGCTTCCCTCAACACACACCTGTCCTGTCCCAGACGTCTACGGCCAGGTCGCTTCCCTCAACATATACCTGTCCTGTCCCAGACATCTACGGCCAGGCCGCTTCCCTCAACACACACCTGTCCTGTCCCAGACATCTACGGCCAGGTCGCTTCCCTCAACACACACCTGTCCTGTCCCAGACATCTACGGCCAGGTCGCTTCCCTCAAGACACACCTGTCCTGTCCCAGACATCTACGGCCAGGTCGTTTCCCTCAACACACACCTGTCCTGTCCCAGACATCTACGGCCAGGTCGCTTCCCTCAACACACACCTGTCCTGTCCCAGACATCTACGGCCAGGTCGCTTCCCTCAACACACACCTGTCCTGTCCCAGACATCTACGGCCAGGTCGCTTCCCTCAAGACACACCTGTCCTGTCCCAGACATCTACGGCCAGGTCGTTTCCCTCAACACACACCTGTCCTGTCCCAGACATCTACGGCCAGGTCGCTTCCCTCAACACACACCTGTCCTGTCCCAGACATCTCCGGCCAGGTCGTTTCCCTCAACACACACCTGTCCTGTCCCAGACATCTACGGCCAGGTCGCTTCCCTCAACACACACCTGTCCTGTCCCAGACATCTCCGGCCAGGTCACTTCCCTCAAGACACACCTGTCCTGTCCCAGACATCTCCGGCCAGGTCACTTCCCTCAAGACACACCTGTCCTGTCCCAGACATCTACGGCCAGGTCGTTTCCCTCAACACACACCTGTCCTGTCCCAGACATCTACGGCCAGGTCGCTTCCCTCAACACACACCTGTCCTGTCCCAGACATCTACGGCCAGGTCGCTTCCCTCAAGACACACCTGTCCTGTCCCAGACATCTACGGCCAGGTCGTTTCCCTCAACACACACCTGTCCTGTCCCAGACATCTACGGCCAGGTCGCTTCCCTCAACACACACCTGTCCTGTCCCAGACATCTCCGGCCAGGTCACTTCCCTCAAGACACACCTGTCCTGTCCCAGACATCTCCGGCCAGGTCGCTTCCCTCAAGACACACCTGTCCTGTCCCAGACATCTACGGCCGGGTCGCTTCCCTCAACACACACACCTCAACAAACACACACACACGCAATGACACACTCACAAACACAGTACACTTCTGCACACACAGAGAGGCTGCAGTACATACAACAGCTGCATACACATGCCTGCAGATAAACAAAAACGCACACACACACACACACACACACAACAACGACACAATTAAGTATTAGAAGTCCTGCATCAAAACATTCCCACACACATCTGTCAATTACCACACGCATCATCTATTGTTTGCACTAACTAATAGAAGATGTACGTTGATGCTTCACCCTCCAAACATGTGCTGCCAAGCATGGGAAAGTACCGTGGTCTCACAGTTTACTGAGGAACATATTATGATGAGGGCTTGAATAGGTTTAGAAAGTGTCAACTAAGGTAGTTCACTTGTAAGGGCATTTATAAAAATGCAGTTTGGAAAAAGTTTACACAATACAATTATAACTATAATCCTATTAATATAACATTATAACTGTAATCAAACTTTGTGTAATTTCTCTAGCAACCACTCTGTAAACATAAACTCTAAGACCTCTGTATTCTAATATGTCTCATGTAAGGCCAATCATCTGAGAGAGAGCAACAGGTTTAAAAGCCATTAGCAGACTAAATATGCTTAGTATTACAGCCCTGCTGCATTCTCCCAGGATGCATCCCTGCACTTTTCATCATCTTTCTCAATATGTTTAAATTAAGATGAAGTATCTCTATGTTCCTGTATTCTCACAGTGAGGGGGGCTGACTGGCTGGCTGGCTGACTGACTGACTGATTGATTGACTGACTGACGGAAGGGGGAGTATGGTAAAGAGATCAGCGGTTATATGGGGAACATCTATAACATTTGCTCTGGTCTCTGTGTGTTTGATTAAATGTAACATTTTGAAATCCCAGAGTTCTGAGAAAAGCATAAATCATAGTCTGGCTGCAGCTGCTGGTGTGCCTGGGGAAAACACATGCACTCTCTCTTTCTTTCTTTCTTTCTTCTAAAGACTTCCCCCCTACTCCCCTCTCTCCAGGGAGGACTAGGGGAACACCTGCAGGCCTGGGTCGCTCCGCCCCCGGGGTTCTCTACCAATGACTCCTCACACACCCCCTGCCCCTCTCCTCGCCTCTCCCTTTACTACAACCTCCTCTCCTCTCCCTCCCTCAATCTCTCCCTCCCCCTCTCCTCAGCCCTCCTACTCTCCTCTCCTCTCTCCCTCCCTCCCTCTACTCCCTCTCCCCCAGTCTACCTCCTCTCCCTCCCCTCCTCCTCCCCTCTCCCTCCCCTCCTCCTCCTCTCCCCCAGTCCTCCTCTCCTCTCCTCTCCTCTCCTCTCCTCTCCTCTCCTCTCCTCTCCTCTCCTCTCCTCTCCTCTCCTCTCCCCACACATTGGCCAGTCCTTAGACTACTCCATCTATCCACTGTGACAGGAACAAACTAGACCCAGCCACTGTCCAACCTGCCCTGTTTACTGCAGAGCCAGAGTGGACTCCCCTCTGGCTCTCAGCTCTGTCCATGTGGCCGGCTAACCTGTGGTCTTGGACTCCTAGCCTTGCCAGGGATGGAACAAAAGCCCATCTATCAGTCTACTTCCCTGCCAGGTCTTCTCTTCAGCTGCTTGGCCCAGCTACTGCGCAATACCTCCCTCCCTCCATACCTCCCTCCCTCCCTCTATCCCACCCTCCCTCCCTCCCTCCCTCCCTCCCTCCATCCCACCCTCCATCCCACCCTCCCTCCCTCCCTCCATCCCTCCCACCCTCCATCCCACCCTCCATCCATACCTCCCTCCCCGTCCCAACGGCTTTTTCATGTCAACATTGATTTCTCATTATTGATTGTGTCATAACATCATAAAACAAAAGGCCCATATGAATCATGTTTTATTGTTGAGACAACAAGACCCTCCATAACGGGCCTTAATAATGTTTCTGAATGTTACTGGTGGTTCTCCCATCTCAAACAACTGGCTCAATTAGGACAAGTCATCTGGGACTGGCATGTTGTATAGCAAAGGGTTAACACCCAATATGAAATTATTATACGCCTTTGGACCCATAAAAGAGGACATTTCAAAGCAGCGTTCCTCAGTTCTCTTTGTGATAAATCCAACGCCTTTAATTTTGTTTAATTTATTAGAATGTTCCAACCTCCGCTGTGTTAAATGGAAACAGATTGGTCTTCAGTCTAGTGGCTCTACTCCACAGGACTTCTGACACTAAGTGTACTGTAGACTAACTCCCCATTTTCTAAGTCAATTGGAATTTGTTTTTCAATTGGCTGGTAAACAATTCACAAGAAGCTATATGTAGACAGCTAACCCATCTCTCAGACAGATAAGAAACTAGGTCACCTGGTTCTGAAGACAGCTAACCCATCTCTCAGACAGATAAGAGACTAGGTCACCTGGTTCTGAAGACAGCTAACCCATCTCTCAGACAGATTAGAGACTAGGTCACCTGGTTCTGAAGACAGCTAACCCATCTCTCAGTGGAGACAGATTAGAGACTAGGTCACCTGGTTCTGATGACAGCTAACCCATCTCTCAGTGGAGACAGATTAGAGACTAGGTCACCTGGTTCTGAAGACAGCTAACCCATCTCTCAGACAGATAAGAGACTAGGTCACCTGGTTCTGAAGACAGCTAACCCATCTCTCAGACAGATTAGAGACTAGGTCACCTGGTTCTGAAGACAGCTAACCCATCTCTCAGTGGAGACAGATTAGAGACTAGGTCACCTGGTTCTGATGACAGCTAACCCATCTCTCAGTGGAGACAGATTAGAGACTAGGTCACCTGGTTCTGAAGACAGCTAACCCATCTCTCAGACAGATAAGAGACTAGGTCACCTGGTTCTGAAGACAGCTAACCCATCTCTCAGACAGATAAGAGACTAGGTCACCTGGTTCTGAAGACAGCTAACCCATCTCTCAGACAGATTAGAGACTAGGTCACCTGGTTTTGAAGACAGCTAACTCATCTCTCAGTGGAAACAGATTAGAGACTAGGTCACCTGGTTCTGAAGACAGCTAACCCATCTCTCAGTGGAGACAGATTAGAGACTAGGTCATCTGGTTCTGAAGACAGCTAACCCATCTCTCAGTGGAGACAGATTAGAGACTAGGTCAACTGGTTCTGAAGACAGCTAACCCATCTCTCAGACAGATTAGAGACTAGGTCACCTGGTTTTGAAGACAGCTAACTCATCTCTCAGTGGAGACAGATTAGAGACTAGGTCACCTGGTTCTGAAGACAGCTAACCCATCTCTCAGACAGATTAGAGACTAGGTCACCTGGTTCTGAAGACAGCTAACCCATCTCTCAGTGGAGAAAGATTAGAGACTAGGTCACCTGGTTCTGAAGACAGCTAACCCATCTCTCAGTGGAGACAGATTAGAGACTAGGTCACCTGGTTATGAAGACAGTTGACCCATCTCTCAGTGGAGACAGATTAGAGACTAGGTCACCTGGTTCTGAAGACAGCTAACCCATCTCTCAGTGGAGACAGATTAGAGAATAGGTCACCTGGTTCTGAAGACAGCTAACTCATCTCTCAGACAGATTAGATACTAGGTCACCTGGTTCTGAAGACAGCTAACCCATCTCTCAGACAGATTAGATACTAGGCCACCTGGTTCTGAAGACAGCTAACCCATCTCTCAGTGGAGACAGATTAGAGACTAGGTCACCTGGTTCTGAAGACAGCTAACCCATCTCTCAGTGGAGACAGATTAGAGACTAGGTCACCTGGTTATGAAGACAGTTGACCCATCTCTCAGTGGAGACAGATTAGAGACTAGGTCACCTGGTTCTGAAGACAGCTAACCCATCTCTCAGTGGAGACAGATTAGAGACTAGGTCACCTGGTTCTGAAGACAGCTAACTCATCTCTCAGACAAATTAGATACTAGGTCACCTGGTTCTGAAGACAGCTAACCCATCTCTCAGACAGATTAGATACTAGGCCACCTGGTTCTGAAGACAGCCAACCCATCTCTCAATGGAGACAGATTAGATACTAGGTCACCTGGTTCTGAAGACAGCTAACCCATCTCTCAGTTGAGACAGATTAGAGACTAGGTCACCTGGTTCTGAAGACAGCTAACCCATCTCTCAGTGGAGACAGATTAGAGACTAGGTCACCTGGTTATGAAGACAGTTGACCCATCTCTCAGTGGAGACAGATTAGAGACTAGGTCACCTGGTTCTGGAGACAGCTAACCCATCTCTCAGTGGAGACAGATTAGAGACTAGGTCACCTGGTTCTGAAGACAGCTAACCCATCTCTCAGACAGATTAGAGACTAGGTCACCTGGTTCTGAAGACAGCTAACCCATCTCTCAGACAGATTAGAGACTAGATCACCTGGTTCTGAAGACAGCTAACCCATCTCTCAGTGGAGACAGATTAGATACTAGGTCACCTGGTTCTGGAGACAGCTAACCCATCTCTCAGACAGATTAGAGACTAGGTCACCTTGTTCTGAAGACAGCTAACCCATCTCTCAGTGGAGACAGATTAGATACTAGGTCACCTGGTTCTGGAGACAGCTAACCCATCTCTCAGATGGAGACAGATTAGAGACTAGGTCACCTGGTTATGAAGACAGTTGACCCATCTCTCAGTGGAGACAGATTAGAGACTAGGTCACCTGGTTCTGAAGACAGCTAACCCATCTCTCAGTGGAGACAGATTAGAGACTAGGTCACCTGGTTCTGAAGACAGCTAACCCAACTCTTAGTGGAGACAGATTAGAGACTAGGTCACCTGGTTCTGAAGACAGCTAACCCATCTCTCAGACAGATTAGAGACTAGGTCACCTGGTTCTGAAGACAGCTAACCCATCTCTTAGTGGAGACAGATTAGAGACTAGGTCACCTGGTTCTGAAGACAGATAACCTATCTCTCAGACAGATTAGAGGCTAGGTCACCTGGTTCTGAAGACAGCTAACCCATCTCTCAGACAGAATAGAGACTAGGTCACCTTGTTCTGAAGACAGCTAACCCATCTCTCAGATGGAGACAGATTAGAGGCTAGGCCACGTGGCCATCCCCACATTTTATAACATTTTATTTATTGTAATTTCAAGGCAATTAAACTTTACTATTCATAGTGCTTTGAAGTTGTGTTAAAAAAGATGTTAACGGTTTAGAAACCGTCTGTCAAAGCAACGTCAGCAGCCAAACAAACAAGCATTTGTTTTCGAGCCAGGATACAATATCAGAAATGACCTGAAAACGAAAACTCTTCCAAACAGTAACACATCAGACAGGTGAAAGGGGCTGGGGTTTCTGGGTAATGTGCTGAAGGTTTCAGGTTGTCAGAAGCATTCAGACATGAGAGAGGTGAGACTACACAGAGAGATTCCAGTTACAGCTACATAACAACCACAACACAACCAACTACGCAGTTTATCCACATATCCAATGAACAGCAGACCCAGGCTTGGCTACTGTAATCATGACTACCACTGTAAGAGAGAATAGCTGTTGTTGTTCAGGGACTAATAAAGAGGAATGTCCTGTCTCTCTCTCCGTCCGTTGCTCTGCGTCCTACAGAAACTAGAAGCTAGCTGGGATCAGATCAGCAGTACAGTACAGTAGAATCTAACCCCTGATTGGGTTCCATTCTAACTAATGATGTGTTCAGTATGGCTCTGGTGTCAGGCTGGGGTTGGCTTCGTTCAGACAGCCAACAGTATAAGCACGTTTTAAAAAGCAGCTAACTAGAATCAACAGGGCCACAAGGGAGGAATAAAATGTGTTTGATCGCTGAGCCAAGAGCTCTGATGATTCAGAAATGTCACGATCACAGCGGCTGAACCCAGAGCTCGTCCCAGCGGAGCGGAGTGGGGAGTGAAGGGGTGACAGGGTGCAGCCCTGTTCAGAACCAAACTTCCATGGTCGTTTCATCTCTGAGAGAGAGAGAGAGAGAGAGAGGCGTCACATTCATCATTCCATTAACACTCAGCTAACGGGATCTCTCTCACTGGCTCACACCACTAACAGGGTCTCCCGCCCCTCTGCACAGGGGGACTGACGGGGACTTACTGCTGATCAGGAGCTTTGATACAAGACTGAACCCCCCTATAACGTGTGAGGTGGAGCTGGTCAGCTCGTTGGTCATGAGACACGTCTGGCGCTCACACACACACAGAGAGAGGAGAGAGAGAGAGAGAGAGAGAAGAGAGAGAGAGAGAGAGAGAGAGAGAGAGAGAGAGAGAGAGAGAGAGAGAGAGAGAGAGAGAGAGAGAGAGAGAGAGAGAGAGAGAGAGAGAGAGAGAGAGAGAGAGAGAGAGAGAGAGAGAGAGAGAGAGAGAGAGAGAGAGAGAGAGAGAGAGAGAGAGAGAGAGAGAGAGAGAGAGAGAGAGAGAGAGAGAGTGAAGTGTTCCTCTTCTGTTGTAGTTGACCCCTCTCCTCTTCTCATTGACAGGTATAATGGAGATTAAAGAAGGTTCTTGGCAGTAATACTGTGTGTTCTCATGCTCTGGTGGGCCCTACTTTGATTTACACTTAGGGACGGAGACGTGATGGACTGGTGTGGGCCTGGATAGTGGCTTCAGGAGAGCGAGAGACAGAGACAGAGAGAGGCAGAGAGAGAGAGAGAGCCGAGAGAGAGAGAAGAGAGAGAGAGAGAGAGAGAGAGACACAGAG
>NW_028165686.1:0-29740 GCF_964263955.1 Coregonus lavaretus
GAGAGAGAGAGAGAGAGAGAGAGAGAGGGAGATGGGAGGAACTAGTTAGAGGCCGAGAGGGTGACAGAGGCAGAGAGAGAGACAGTGAGAATGTGTGAGAGTGAGAGAGAGAGAGAGAGAGTGAGAGAGAGAGAGAGAGAGAGAGAGAGAGAGAGAGAGAGAGAGAGAGAGAGAGAGAGAGAGAAGCTCCAGAACGAATCAGTTGGACAGCCATTTGATTTCTATAGGCTGGCGCGTGTTTTTCCCGGGACGTCCACACATGTTGTTAATGGTGCTGTAATAAAAACCATAGGCAGCTCATGACTTTCAAGTTTGGGGAACCTTACAATTTATCCTACAATTTCTACCTATCTGCAAGCAAGTTATGATTGTTTTTATATGCATATTTTGGTGGAATGAAACTAATGAAAGAGCACCAGCCTTTGCCATGTGGACACATTGATACACCGTGATCCATTGGCTTCTAAAGAAAAATAAGCACATGGAACTCAGAGATAGCCTATTGGAGATGCCCAAATTGCTGGCTTCCCAAATAGTAGCTAATGGTCCTCTGTGGCTAAGTCAAGCTCTCTGGTAAAGTATTTTGAATGATTTTACTTAGACAGGAGTAATTATATAATTTTGGCAAAACATCAATTTACTTTAGGGGGAGGCAGCATCCGGACAGTGCACTGTGCATCCAACTTTCCTTCCTAATTCGGAAGTGGCTGAAACCAGAGATCTGTATATAATGAGGAGATAATCATGTCTCCACCCTAACAATGTTGTCCCAATGGAGGGAAAGCAGGCGACAAGCTTAGGTCTGCTTATTCTGCCCATAGAAACGCATTGGGCTTATTTTGGACAGATTCTGGAGAGAGTGAGCCCTGTCGCTGCGCCTCTTCCTCTCTACTGAAACTCTCTCACCAGAGAAAGCATCCTAGACAGCGAAACAGCGGCCCTCTTTCTTATTATATGTAGTCCATGTATCTCCCTCCCTCCCTCCCTCCCTCCCTCCCTCCCTCCCTCCCTCCCTCCCTCCCCTCCTCCTCTCCTCTCCTCTCCTCTCTCCTCTCCTCTCCTCTCCTCTCCTCTCCTCTCCTCTCCTCTCCTCTCCCTCCCTCCCTCCCTCCCTCCTCCTCTCCTCCCCTCCCCTCCCCTCCCCTCCCCTCCCCTCCCCTCTCGTCCCCTCTCGTCTCCCTCCCTCCCCTCCCTCCCTCCCTCCCTCCCTCCCTCCCTCCCTCCTCTCCTCTCCTCTCCTCTCCTCTCGTCTCCCTCCCTCCCTCCTCCTCTCCTCCCCTCCCCTCCCCTCCCCTCTCGTCCCCTCTCGCCTCCCTCCCTCCCTCCCTCCCTCCCTCCCTCCCTCCCTCCCTCCCTCCCTCCCTCCCTCCCTCCCTCCCTCCTCTCCTCTCCTCTCCTCTCCTCTCGTCTCGTCTCATCCCCTCTCGTCTCCCTCCCTCCCTCCCTCCCTCCCTCCCTCCCTCCCTCCCTCCCTCCCTCCCTCCCTCTCCTCTCCTCTCCTCTCCTCTCGTCTCCCTCTCCTCTCCTCTCCCCCCCACCTCTCCTCTCCTCTCCTCTCCTCTCCTCTCCTCTCCTCTCCTCTCCTCTCCTCTCCTCTCCTCTCCTCTCCTCTCCTCTCCTCTCCTCTCCTCTCCCTCCCTCCCTCCCTCCCTCCCTCCCTCCCTCTCTCTCTCTCTCCTCTCCTCTCCTCTCCTCTCCTCTCCTCTCGTCTCGTCTCATCCCCTCTCGTCTCCCTCCCTCCCTCCCTCCCTCCCTCCCTCCCTCCCTCCCTCCCTCCCTCCCTCCCTCCCTCCCTCCCTCCCTCCCTCCCTCCCCCTCCCTCTCCTCTCCTCTCCTCTCGTCTCCCTCTCCTCTCCTCCCCCCCCCACCTCTCCTCTCCACCCCACCTCTCCTCTCCTCTCCTCTCCTCTCCTCTCCTCTCCTCTCCTCTCCTCTCCTCTCCTCTCCTCTCCTCTCCTCTCCTCTCCTCTCCTCTCCTCTCCTCTCCTCTCATCTCCTCTCCCTCCCTCCCTCCCTCCCTCCCTCCCTCCCTCCCTCCCTCCCTCCCTCCCTCCCTCTCTCTCTCTCCTCTCCTCTCCTCTCCTCTCCTCTCCTCTCCTCTCCTCTCCTCTCCTCTCCTCTCCTCTCCTCTCCTCTCCTCTCCTCTCCTCTCCTCTCCTCTCCTCTTCTCTTCTCTGTTCTCTGATCTCTCCTAGCAGTTACTCCGGAACCCCTTACTTCCTCCTCATCACTCTACACCATGCTGTCAACATCATCCAGTAGCCCAGTCTATCACCAACAGCAGTACTACCAAAACAGCGGTCAACAGAGGAGAGAGGTCTTCATTCACACTAACAAGTATTTACAGGACACACACACAAAGATTTGTTTTCGTGCATATTCTGGACTACAATGTATTTCCATTTTATTGTATTTTCCCTAACCCTAACCGTAAACACCTAACACCTAACACCTAACCCTAACCCTAACCCTAACCGTAACCCCTAACCCCTAACCCTTCAACCTAAAATAGCATTTTAACAAATTCAAAAAATGAACGATGTCCTGACTTTTCAGATTTTTGTTGTTTTCCTACATTCAACGGTTCATTTATGGCATATGTGCACGCGTGTGTTTCTGTCTTCTCCTAATGGTAACAGTCATGATTCTCCTCACTGTCTCAAAGGTTGATGATGAGGAAGATGGTGAGGAAGAAGAAAATCTAACTTCCACCCACAATGCAGTGGCCCCTCAGCCGTGTCTAACGCTGACCCAGAAATCATTGCTCATGACCCCGCCCTCTACCAATCAGCCTTTTAAGCACTCGACCCTAAAGCATTTTACATTTTACATTTTAGTCATTTAGCAGACGCTCTTATCCAGAGCGAATTACAGTTAGTGAGTGCATACATTTTTTCATACTCAAACCTTTGTTATCTATCCTCTCTGTCTGTATGTCTGTCTTTTTGTCTGTCTGTCTGTCTTAATCAAACATTCATGTGTTGAATTGTTATAAAGAAACTTGGTGAATGGTTTAAAAAAATCACACATGCACACGTTTAAGTAAACTTTAAGTAAAAAAAATATGTAATCAAATAAATCAAACGTTCACACGTACACACATTCACACGTTCAACGGTTCTTTATCGTGGAGCTCCGCCCCATAGGGGAGCTCTGCTCCTATTGGTTTACCCTCTGCCCTAAGGCAGCATCAGCCTGAGACAAAATTATGCACACACCTGCAGCCAATAGGAGTACAGGTGTCCCTATAAGAGGGGATGCCTCCCCTCAATCAGCCTCCCTTTTTCTTCAGCGACTGGATGACTAGACTGAAGAGCCAAGAAGAGACGAAGCACAAGACTCAGGACGAAAACGCTGTTGATATTCCAGTCATCAACGTCGTCTAAATGAGCACACCGGCAGATTTTCCACCCCCAAAAGCTCTTTTCAGAGCTCAGTGCAGATGCACTTCCATGGCGGCCGGTGACCACCACGACCTGTGTTTCGTGTGTTTGGGATCCCAGCATGCCAAGGAAGGCATCTGCAGTCCCCCGAATTGCGCCTCCTGCGCCCTCCTTTCTTTAAAGGAGAGGAAGCAGCGTTGGGCGTTTTTCAGGGAGGACATCCCCCTTGAGGACGTGCTGTCGATACTAGCCTCTGCTTCAGAGGCGTCGTCCGACGGCGCAGACTCGGGGGAAGATAGGGACTTTGAGGAGGGGTCTGGCATTCCAATGGAACAGTCGGACCCCATCCCTCATACTTTCAAGTCCCTATAGCGAAGGGGATACGAGCTCTGAGAGATCAGAAGCTCTCTCTTTCGCTGCAGCCTCTCTGAGATCGGATTTTCCAGGTCTCATTGAGAGAGCTGCTCAACGGCTGGTGATAAGGCTGCCCCCTCTTCCCTCCGCACCGGAGGTTGATATGATGGAGGGCGGTCCTTATTCCAGGCCAAGGAAGGCGGCAGAGCCAGTGGCTCCTGCCATGCCTTCTTTGGCTAGGTACGTTGAGGGCTCGTGGGAGGCACCTTTAGCGGCGCGTTCGCCAGTAAAAGCGTATCTCCCATTCACGAGAGTGGAAGGAAGGTTCCAGGGTCAGGGAATCCCCAGGTTAGAGAGCGCCTTGGCGGCGTATCTCGTACCGGGTTCGAGCCCTTGGCCCTCTTCCAAGAAGGCCACGTTGCCATCCCAAAAGGACCGACTCACAGCGTCGCTGTTAGAGAAGTCCTTTGGGTTGGGAGCCCAAGCTGTAGCAGCAGCTAACAACATTGCCCTCTTGGCGGCCTCTCTGTCCCGTTTAACCACGGGCAAGACAGAGCTGGCACTGGAGGAGGTGGAGGAGGCGTCCAGAATTTCTGGCGCCATACTCCACCTGACACAGGCGTCCGCAGTCTGCGCGGGGAGGTCCATGGCCACTTCGGTGGTCGGGGAACGACACCTCTGGTTGTCCTTGACATCCATGAAAGAGGCAGACAGGACGTCTCTCTTGAACGCCCCCCTCTCTGACGACGGCCTCTTTGGGGTCGCAGTCAAAGAGGCGACGGAGCGTTTTTCCAAGCTGGAGGAGGAGAAGAAACATCTGGCCAAGCACCTGCCGTTGGCAGGACGACTCGGCCCCGCTCCATCCCAAAGGCCATCTACCTCCGCCCCTCCAAGTAGACCGGGGTCTACGGCGAGGCGGCGTAATCGGCGTCATCCGGCGGCCACGAGCAGCAAGGGAACGGGCCCCGCCCTTCCAGCAGCTACGGTAGCCCCACTACAGCCGGCGAGGGAGGTGACGAGGACGCCGACCTGGCCCTCCAAGGGAGGCAAGAGGAGGCGTACGTGACGGGACGCGGGGGAGTGGATGGAGGACGCATCGATGGTGTCGAACGTGCCCACTGTTCCCCCCCACCCTTCGGTTGAAGGGATGGGTGTTGATGTAAATGCCTTTGTTGATGTATTTAATAAAGAGTTGGCTCCACCTGACTTTGTCAAAAAATAGCCTCTTTTCCATAATACGTCCGAGAGCGTTCAAATCTCACCCTCTCTTCCTTACCACTCTAAGAGCCGTTCAGCCCACCGAGGGTGCGTTGCTGAACAGGCACTTAGAGTAGGTATCCATGAGACCTCAATCAGGTCGTCACATCATACTTCACGTATAAGAAGTGCTTTACATAGCAGGCAGCAGTCCCTGTCAGATTCTTACATGAGGACGCAGCCGCTATTTGGGGATGGCGCACTAGCACAGACTAAGGTCTCCGCTAGTACGAGCCAGACCCATGCTGCGTTCACGGAGGGCCCGATTACCGCGGTCACGAAGGTGTCCAGAGTATCGGCTCCCCCAGGCATTGTAACACAGCAGCTATCTGGGGACGGCGCATTATCGCAGACCAAGGTCTCGGTTAATGCGATTCAGACCCATGCTACGTTCACGGAGGGCCGGATTACTAGGGTTATGGGTATAACCAAAGTATCAGCTCCCCTGACAGAACGAGCTAGTACTCACCACACTGAGTGTGAATCAACCCACCAGGGGTGCAGAGTTGAACACACACAGAAGGTGAAAGTTAAGAAGGTATCAAGGCGCCGCCTTGTTTTACCTCATAGAGACCTCATACTACAGACTTCTAGGAGTACTGTAGTGAAGGGCTCTAATAGCGAATTGCAGTCACCTAAGATGACGCAATCGCTTGCTGGGGATGGTGCCCTACCGCAGGCTGTGACCTCGGTCAGCGCAATTCAGACCGTTCAAGGAGGGCAGGAATACGACGGTTACGAGTTTAACCGACGTCCCTGCTCCTCTTTCTCTCTCAGAACGCATTGATGGTTCCTCTCCCTTTCACGGGAGGCCCACCTTGGGCTGTTCCACCACTTCAATGTTGGGGAACAGTGGCGGTAAGGGCCATAGAGGAATACAGGTCCTTCCTACTGGATGCACCACAGCTTCGTGCTCAGCCGCTTTCTCTGCATTGCTGGCAGTGGCGAAGAAGCTGCACCCTCTCACGCTGGCTAGAACAGACGTTGCAGAAGGGTTATGCTCTCCAATTCCACCGGACCCCACCCCCGTTCAGGGGAGTGGTGGAGACGGTGATGAAAACGCCAGACAAAGTGGCCGCTCTGATGACAGAGATTACGGAACTTTTGGCGAAGGAGGCGGTGACAGTAGTTCCCCGGGAGCAAAGGAACAAAGGGCTATATTCGCCTTATTTCCTAGTGTCCAAAGAGACGGGGGGAGTGAGGCCGATTTTGGACTTACGCATTCTCAACGAGAGCATAACCAAACGGCCCTTCCGAATGCTAACGACAAAACGTCTGCTGGAATGTGTCCAGAGAGGGGACTTTTGTACGAGCATAGACCTAAAGGACGCGTACTTTCATGTGCCGGTTCAGCCGCGTCACAGGAAGTTTCTGCGGATCGCCTTTCAAGGGGTGGCGTACGAATACACGAGGATGCCATTTGGGTACGCCCTGGCACCTCGCACATTTTCCAAGTGTGTGGAGGCGGCATTGGAACCGTTGCGTCGTCAGGGAATACGGCTACTAGCCTACCTGGACGATCTACTGGTTCTCGCCCCGTCAGCAGAGCTGGCGATCACTCACACAACACAGACAGTGATGCATCTCACAAGTCTGGGGTTTGCTGTGAATTGGAAAAAGAGCGCGCCCTGGCCCACTCATCAGATTGTCTACCTGGGGATACAGCTAGACACTGTGAGGATGAGGGCTCGAATTTCGGACCCCCGAAGGGTAGCCTTGTTGCTAGCCCTGAGGAAGTGTCGTCCGAATCACACGGTGACGGCGCTGTCGATCATGTCACTTTTGGGTCTCATGTCGTCAGCCCACTCTGTGGTTCCGCTGGGACTCCTGCATATGCGCAGGATGCAGCGATGGTTCGCCCAACTAAGACTAGACCCATTGCGTCAACGTCATCGGTTGGTGGTGGTTCCCCTCTCGCTCAGTGCAGATCTGAACTATTGGAGAAACCCGCGCGTTCTCACGCACGGAGTCCCGATAGGAAAGGTGTCCTCTCACATCCCAGTATTCACGGATGCGTCCCTGATGGGATGGGGAGGGAAATGTCAGACCCAAGCGATAGGAGGTGTGTGGCCTCAATCAGGTCGTCATATCAACCTTGTGGAGTTGGAAACGGTTAGACTGGTTCTGATCCACTTCGCGTCTACCCTTCGGGGTCGCGATGTGCTGGTCTGGTCAGACAACCGGACCACAGTAGCTCACATAAATCGTCAGGGAGGAGTCAGGTCTCCTGCTCTCCATCGGGCGGCAGAGGAATTGTGGCTGTGGGCTCACGAGCACCTTCGCTCATTGAGAGCAGCACACATTCCGGGCTACTTGAACGTAGGAGCAGACCTCATGTCAAGAGGGGGTCCTCGAGACGACGAGTGGTGTCTGCATCCGGACATTGTTCTCCAGATTTGGGAACAATTCGGGAGAGCCGAGGTGGACCTATTCGCGTCACTCGTGAACGCGCAATGTCCTCTGTGGTTCTCTCTGAGGGAACAGGACGAACTGCCACTGGGAAGGGACGCCTTTGCGCACCAACCGTGGCCGAGAGTTCTCCTGTATGCATTCCCTCCGCTGTCCTGCATTCTCCCACTGCTAGCCAGGGTGAGGTCAGGGGGGCTGTCAGTGATACTGATAGCGCCCGATCGCCCGGGGGCTCCTTGGTTTGCGGAGATGAGTCAGATGTTGATTGCGCCACCTTGGCCAATTCCACATCGACGGGACGCGTTGTCTCAGGCGGGAGGCACGATAGGGAAATTGCCCATAATCGGCTGCTGAGAGGGACAGGCTAGAGCGCCGTGGGTTATCTGATGCAGTGATCAGGACCATACAGGGTTCACGTGCCAGTTCCACTTCTAAGATGTATGCAAGTAGATGGAACGTGTTTTCACGATGGTGTGTCACACAAGGTGTAGACCCCATGAGCTGTCAGGTGGAGAGTATTCTTTCTTTTCTACAGCTCATGTTTGATAAGCAAAAATCGCCTGCCACTATTAGGGTGTTTGCAGCAGCGATTTCAGCTTGTCATGAGGGGTTTGGCAGAGACAATGTCTTTAGCCACCCTCTAGTGAAACGCTTCCTATTAGGAACGCGGCGACTTAGGCCAACACCTAGAGTCACGCTTCCTCAGTGGGATTTGGCTTTGGTACTCGAAGCGCTATGTAAGTCGCCGTTCGAGCCATTGAATCAAATACCCCTCAAGATGCTGTCTATGAAGACAGCACTGTTGCTCGCTTTGACTACAGCTAAGCGGGTCAGTGATTTGTGTGCTCTTTCGACGAGACCTGACTGCCTGGCCATCAATGGTGACCTGAGCAGAGCAGTGTTACGTCCTAACCCGGCATTTGTGCCGAAGGTTATTAAGAGTTCATATAAGTCACAGACCGTGGAGCTGTGGGCTTTTTCTCATCCTCCTCATAGAGAGAGGAGTGAGGAAAAGCTCCATCGCCTGTGCCCGGTACGCGCTTTGGCGTGTTACGTCGAGCGCACAGCAGCGATTAGGTCATCGCCTCAGTTGTTTGTGTGTCACGGTGCGGCTGCACTAGGTAGACCACTTTCAAAACAGCGGTTGTCTCACTGGCTTTGTGAAGGCATTGAGACAGCTTATGAGGCAGCGGGGCGGCAATTGCCTCAGGGTATCAGAGCTCACTCCACTCGTGGAGTAGTGGCTTCTACTGCCCTTTTCAGAGGAACAGGGGTAGAGGATATCTGTAGAGCAGCATCATGGTCGACGCAGTCTCCATTTATCCGTTTCTATCTCTTAGATATGTCTTCTAACTCTCTGGCTCGATCTGTACTCAGCGTGGCTGAAGGGAGATCTTGAGCAAGAAAGAGAAGAGAAGCAGGACTGTGGACACAGGTTTCCATCAGGTCCGCTTTGGTTAGGAAGACGTGTTTTTGACAGATGTGTTTTCTAACTCTTTGGCTCGGTCTGTACTCAGCATAGCTGAAGGGAGATTTTGAGCTAGGAAGAGAGAAAAAAGCAGGACTATGGACAAGGTTTCCATCAGGTCCGCTTTGGATAAGAAAACATATTTTGTGGCATGACTCCTGACTGACAGGTTCAGTACAGTAGAGGCATACGTTGATTGACAGAGGTCATCTATCTGCTTGTTCAGTTTAGTATGACCCATGTTTTGTTCCTGCCCACTAATCTTTGGGACTCCATTGAGTGAGTGAGGCGGTCTACCGCGTTCACAATGTAGAGTGACACTTTGTGACATTCCATTAGTGGTCGGTAGTGTTTTCACAGGATATTGAGGCACATCTATCTGCTAGTACAGAGTAGTATGGCTTCTATTCTGGTGATCTGCCCACTAGTCATTGGCATTGCCATTGGACTAGGTGGGGCGGGTCTTTAACCGATGACGCGGTATATTATGACGCCCGTATGGGTTTTTAGTTGCAGTACTGCGGGACTTGGTCGCAGCCATTGCTAGGCCTGACCTTTTCATTTCGATGGGAAGTGTTGGGCTCGGCAGGGAGTACATTTTGGAGCGCTACGCTCCGCCTTAAACCAATAGGAGCAGAGCTCCCCTATGGGGCGGAGCTCCACGATATAGAACGATTAGTTACCGGAGTGTAACTCCAGTTCTATGAGTGGAGTGGAGCCCCCTAGGACTTAAGGCCCTGCCGACCCTCTCTAGTCTCGCTGAAGAAAAATATCTCGGGAGGCTGATTGAGGGGAGGCATCCCCTCTTATAGGGACACCTGTACTCCTATTGGCTGCAGGTGTGTGCATAATTTTGTCTCAGGCCGATGCTGCCTTAGGGCAGAGGGTAAACCAATAGGAGCAGAGCTCCCCTATGGGGCTCCGCTCCACTCATAGAACTGGAGTTACACTCCGGTAACTAATCGTTCATTTCTGGCATTTGTCCCCCCTCATACCTCCCTGTATTCCAGGTACCTCAGTGGTGATCATTGTGTGTGTGAGTCTGGCTGTGCTGGTGGTTGTTGTCATCCTCCTCATATTCTACAGGTTCTGGCAGAGCAACAAGGCTCTAGGTGAGATACCATCAAACACACACACACACACACACACGTCCACTCACACACGCATACCGCGCACACACACACACACATGCACACGTTCGAACTTGCACACACACACACACACACACAGAGTTATAATATATGTTGTGTTATCCAAAGGGGCAATCTCTAACAGGCCTGATGCAGGAGCAGTGGAGAGGTGAGAGAGCGAGATAGAGAGAGAGAGAGAGAGAGAGAGAGAGAGAGAGAGAGAGAGAGAGAGAGAGAGAGAGAGAGAGAGAGAGAGCGAGTTAGAGAGAGAGAGAGAGAGCGAGATAGAGAGAGAACACGTGTGTGTGTGTGTGGTTTCGTGTGTGTGTGTGTGCGTCTGTGTACGTGTGTTTTTGTGTGTGCATTCATGTGTTTGTGTGTGTGTGCATGTTTGCTTGTGTGTACATATGTGTTTACTTGTGTGTGTGTGCACATATGTGTTTATGTGTGTGTGCATTCGTGTTTGTGTGTGTGTGTGCATGTGTGCGTGTTTGTACATATATGTTTACGTGTGTGTGTGTCTGTACCCCGCCCTCTATCAATCAGCCTATCAGGCGCTGGACCACAAAGCATTGGATGTCTACCAGAGCCTCGACAATGTCACAGACTCTGAATAGACTCTGTAGCACTAATTCAAGTCTAATATGTAATTAAGTTCAAATATGTAATTCTATGATCTGTAGTCTGAAGAGAAGAGGTCGTCTGATCATCTGGTTGTGACACAGTGTTCTTGTTACCAAAACTGGGGTCCAATTGAATTGAATATAATTCCATTTCAATACAGACAATGAATCCCAATTCAATTTATCATTGATGACCATCATTTTCCATGTGGACTTTTCAGTTCATGAATGGAATTTCACTTCAGTTTCTGAATTGACTGAGTTGAAACATATAGTTTATTAGAATAACTGTAACCTCGTCCCCAGGATCAATAGAGAGAGAAATAACCATCTGGTTGTCGAGATTAGAATATATTTATTCATCAGTACTGATAACATTCTGTAGGGGGCGATGTGGAGGATGTTTAATTTATTTTACTGAGAATCAGTTGCTTGTCTGTTATGTGATGACATCATTCATTAAGGGGGAGTTTGGTTGTAGAGGGATGTTTCTCCTGTTCAGAAACTCATCTGTTGAGTTTATCATTTACAAAGACTGTATTTGGATCAATGAAATGTAAGAAAAAGTAATACAATATATTGATGTATACTTCAACTATATTATCATCTCAACAATGTGTTCCCCTCTGCTGACACAAACGTGGTAACTTTAGAAAAGAGAAGTTGACAGTTTCAACACAAGTCTAACATCCGGCCGTATTGAACCAGTTTCACTCAGCAGGACATATAGACCTGTAGACACTGAGGTCACTACAGAGAAATTAGGATGTATCAGCTAATGTCCACCCACTCTACCACCACCATCACTATCTCAATCTCTCTGACATGCATTTTATACTGTTTATTTGACTTTAGTTTATTATCTATTTCACTTGCTTTGGCAATGGAAACATGTTTCCCATGCCAATAAAGCCCTTTGAATTGAATTGAATTGAATTGAATTGAGAGAGAGAGAGAGAGAGAGAGAGAGAGAGAGAGAGAGAGAGAGAGAGAGAGAGAGAGAGAGAGAGTATTTATGTTTATTTATTTTCCCATTTGTACTTTAACTATTTGCACATTGTTACAACACTGTATATATACAAACATTACTAACTGTAAGTCGCTCTGGATAAGAGCGTCTGCTAAATGACTAAAATGTAAATGTAATATACATAATATGACATTTGAAATGTCTTTATTCTTTTGAAACTTCTGAGTGTAATGTTTACTGTTAATATTTATTGTTTATTTCACTTTTGTTTACTATCTACTTCACTTGCTTTGGCAATGTTAACACACGTTTCCCATGCCAATAAAGCCCTTAAATTGAATTGAATTGAATTGAATTGAGAGAGAGAGAGAGGGGCAGAGAGAGAGAGGAGAGAGGAGGGTGTTAGAGGAGGGAGGAGCTTCAATTAAGGAAGACATATCATTTCAGAAACACCCTGCTGTCAAACGAATAGCTGACAGAGAAGCTGTTGTGGACCTGTGCTAGCTGGTAGTATAGTCAAGTAACTTTAACAGTATAGTAACTTTAATAGTAAAGTAACTTTAACAGTATAGTAATGAAGATACTCCATGTTATCTCCTGCTGTCTCCTCTCAGGTGAGTTCTGTCTGTCTGTATCAGTTTCTATACTACTGTCTGGATCATATAGTACAGAAGGAATAAGATATGTATTTGTCTGTAAGGAGCCAGAAAGTTTTACAGTTCTGAGTAGGGTTAAAGGAAGATGTGCATGGTTAAAGTATGATTTGTAGATGGTTAAAGTAAGATTTGTGCAGGGCAAAGGAAGATTTGTGCAGGGCAAAGGAAGATTTGTGCAGGGTTAATGTAAGATTTGTGGAGGGTTAATGTAAGATTTGTGCAGTGTTAAAGTAAGTTTTGTGCAGGTTTAAAGTAAGATTTGAGCAGTGTTAATGTATATCTCACAGGTCATCAGTTGTGACTGTACTGTGTGTTTCTGTTTGACAGCTCTGTGTGTTGTGGAGTCAGCTGTCATTAATGTGAAGGATGTGGTGGGAGGACAAGTCACTGTGGGCTGCTCATTCACATTGGCAGGGAACAACATCAAATACTTCTGCAAGGGGACATGTTCTGATGAAGACATTCTGGTTCAAACTAATGGGAGAAATAATGTAACTCAAGGTAGATACAGTATAGATGACAGAGGAGATGGAGACTTCACTGTTACCATCAAGAACCTGATGAAGTCAGACTCTGGGACCTACTGGTGTGGAGTGGTGAGATTTGGACTAGACTCATTCCAAGAGGTGCATCTCATAGTTACAGATGATAAGTTAACACTACATATAAATTGGTATCTAGTAATGAACTTCCTGACTTATATCCCCTGACATAAAGTTGTTTCAGTATTGGTGTTTATATGTACTTTCTACTGACTCACAGCTCCTCCTACTCCTACACCGTCACCTGTCACCTCCAGACCCCATGTCTCCACAATCCTCCCAAACCTCTCTGCAGCATCCCCAAACACCTCCACAATCCTCCCTAACCTCTCTACAACGTTTCTGACATCTGGAGATATCACTGGTCACTTTTCATCAGGAACAGGTATGATGAATCTCTAATTTCAGACATTACAACTAACAAGCTGTGATATTAAATTAATTCTGGAGGAAATCAATTGTAACTGTTTATGCTTTGGACAAATCTCTCTCTTTCTCTTTCTCTTACTCTCTCTCTCTCTCTCTCTCTCTCTCTCTCTCTCTCTCTCTCTCTCTCTCTCTCTCTGTCTGTCTGTCTGTCTGTCTGTGTTTTGTCTGTCTGTCTGTCTGTCTGTCTGTCTGTCTGTCTGTCTGTATGTCTTTCTGTCTGTCTGTCTGTCACCTGACAGACTCTACCAACCAACTGACCGACCAAACAACTGACCAATCTTCCAACCTACCTTACTTTACTTTATTAACTGACCTATCCACCAGTCTACCGACCAACCCACCAGATGACCCTGGTAACGATCCATCAGTCTGATATCTATAGCCTGTAAAGCATAGGGTTGAGTTATTCTGGTCATTTCTGGAAAACCTGGAAGATTGGGGAAAGTTACTGAAATGTTGTAACCCTGATAAAGTCTCTCCTGTCTGTGGTCAGGTCTGATGGTATCTATGATATATACAGTACTCTGTAAAGTCTCTCCTCCTGTCTGTGGTCAGGTCTGATGATATCTATGATATATACAGTATTCTGTAAAGTCTCCCCCCCCCCCACACACACAAACACACACACACACAGACAGGACAGGTCTGGGGATGGTGGTGTGAGTGTTACTAATGTGTTACTGTGTGTTCTCCAGGTGTACTGGTGTATATGGGGTCAGGTCTGGGGACGGTGGTGTGTGTGTTACTAATGTGTTACTGTGTGTTCTCCAGGTGTACTGGTGTATATGGGGTCAGGTCTGGGGACGGTGGTGTGTGTGTTGGTCCTCATTCTCATCATATTCATCAGACAAAGGACCAGAACAAAGATAACTACTGGTGAGACACACACATGTTGTTTTTCTATCCTTGTGGGGACCAAATAATTGATTCACATTCAAAATCAAATTTCCCCTAACCTTTAACCCTAACCCTAACCTGTTTTTTGAGCCAGTTTGAGCCAGTTTGATACAGCAGGAATATAATCCTGCAGCAACAGGACATTTTATTATTATTTGAATTATAATTCATGGTCATTTTTGTAGGGGTTGATACATTTTCTCTCTCTCTCTCTCTCTCTGTCTCTCCCTCTGTCTCTCTCTCTCTCTCTCTCTCTCTCTCTCTCTCTCTCTCTCTCTCTCTCTCTCTCTCTCTCTCTCTCTCTCTCTCTCTCTCTCTCTCTCTTTCTCTCTCTCTCTCTCTCTCTCTCTCTCTCTCTCTCTCTCTCTCTCTCTGGGTTTCCACCTAACTTATTTGACTCATATGTTCCAACAGATAGGACCAATGGAACAGTAGGACTAACAACATCACCACCCACAGACATGGCTAGAACACAAGGTAACAACAGCCTCACCACCCACAAACATGACTAAGTACCATAATGTAACATGGATTATAAATACCAAGTACCATTTATAAAATTGACTACAACTACCAAGTACCATTTATAAAATGGACTACAACTACCAAGTACCATTTATAAAATGGACTACAACTACCAAGCACCAAACTGTTACATGAAATACAACTACCTAGCATTAAACCCTTATAAACTACAACTTTGAATGTAAAGATACACCAATTTGTGGTGGAAACTAGCCATTGCATCTTCCTCCTCCAGACAGTGAATGAGAATGAATCACAACAAAAACACACCGACTGTGCCTGATACTTGGTATTAGATTGAATAATCTGGCTCTTCCTATTGATATCTCATCATTAACATTTCATCTTTATTTCTGCTCTCCTCAACACCCACCTGTTTCTCTGTCTAATGTTGTCTTCCCTCTTCCCTCCCTCTGAAATGAAGAAACACAGAAGTACAGTACAGTAGAGACTAGCTAAATGTAGCATCACTGGAACATTATGCCTGTGTACTGTCTCTGGGTGTTCTAGGTGATCTGATGTTCTCTGGTGTTGGTCTGGGTGTTCTAGGTGATGTGATGTTCTCTGGTGTTGGTCTGGGTGTTCTAGGTGATCTGATGTTCTCTGGTGATGGTCTGGGTGTTCTAGGTGATGTGATGTTCTCTGGTGTTGGTCTGGGTGTTCTAGGTGATCTGACGTTCTCTGGTGTTGGTCTGGGTGTTGTTCTACTACTGCTGGGTCTGCTGCTGTTCATGTTCTTTAGACAGAGGAGAGACAGAGACAGGAGACCAACAGGTAGAGTACTTTTCACACGCAATCATTATTATTATTTGTTAATCTGTTTGCTTTCCTCTTCAGCAGCCAAACACTCTGCCAGACCGTTGGTTCCTGACTCCATGACAGACAACCAAGATCCAGACATAGGAACCATCACTAACCCAATCTACGCCACAGCAACCAATCAGAACCCAGATACAGCCTGTGACATCACCACCATCTATGCCACGGCAACCAATCCTAGTCCAGATGACATTTACTCCAACGTTGGTCCATAACATAGGTTCAAGACAGTGTGACCTATGCTACTGTCAACTTCCCCAGAGATCCAGCCTGTCTCCACTATGCTACTGTCAACTTTCCCAGAGATCCAGCCTGTCTCCACTATGCTACTGTCAACTTCCCCAGAGATCCAGCCTGTCTCCACTATGCTACTGTCAACTTCCCCAGAGATCCAGCCTGTCTCCACTATGCTACTGTCTCCTTCAGTACAGACTCTGATGCTAGTAACCACCCAGACACTCACCCTACAGATGTAGACACCTCATAGATGTACTGCACCATTAAACACTCTGCTACATAGTCTACTACTGACACTGATCTGTATGGCAAAGCATGAATTCATGTTTTCATTCATTAATGTTTTCACTCATTTGTGTTTTTAATTAATTTGTTTATTTGATCGTTCATTTATTAATTAGTTTATATATTAATCAATCATTCATTTATGTGTTTGTTCTTTAATTCATTCATTCATATTTTTATTCATATTTTTTATATCATTAATTTGTTAATTTGTTCGTATATTCATTTATTTAATTATTTTTTCGTTCGTTAGTTCAATCATCTGTTCGTTCGTTCATTCTTTTGTTTGTTTGTCGGTCGTTCCGTCTGTACGTCCGTTCATTCATTCAATAATTGTTCTACTGTGAATGTAACACTGGCTTGAACAAAAAGAGACAGTTTATCATTTTTAGAACGCTTTGCTTATTCAGTGTTTTTTACTACACTTGACTGGGAATTGAGCCTATGTGTATTTATCAATAAAGCACCAATATCAAATCAAATTAAATCAAATCAAAATGTATTGGCCACATGCGCCGAATAAAACAGGTGCAGACATTACAGTGAAATGCTTACTTACAACCCTTAACCAAGAGTGCATTTATTTTTTAATAAAAAAGTAAAATAAAACAAACAAAAAAAGTGTTGAGAAAAAAAGAGCAGAAGTAAAATAACAGTAGGGAGGCTATATATACAGGGGGTACCGGAGCAGAGTCAATGTGCGGGGGCACCGGCTAGTTGAGGTAGCTGAAGTAATATGTACATATGGGTAGAGTTAAAGTGACTATGCATAAATAATTAACAGAGTAGCAGCAGCGTAAAAAGATGGGGTGGGGGGTGGGGTTGGGGGGGCAGTGCAAATAGTCTGGGTAGCCATGATTAGCTGTTCAGGAGTCTTATGGCTTGGGGGTAGAAGCTGTTGAGAAGTCTTTTGGACCTAGACTTGGCACTCTGGTACCGCTTGCCGTGCGGTAGCAGAGAGAACAGTCTATGACTAGGGTGGCTGGAGTCTTTGACAATTTTGAGGGCCTTCCTCTGACACCGCCTGGTATAGAGGTCCTGGATGGCAGGAAGCTTGGCCCCAGTGATGTACTGGGCCGTACGCACTACCCTCTGTAGTGCCTTGCGGTCGGAGTCCGAGCAGTTGCCATACCAGGCGGTGATGCAACCAGTCAGGATGCTCTCAATGGTGCAGCTGTAGAATTTTTTGAGGATCTGAGGACCTATGCCAAATCTTTTCAGTCTCCTGAGGGGGAATAGGCTTTGTCATGCCCTCTTCACGACTGTCTTGGTGTGTTTGGACCATGATAGTTCGTTGGTGATGTGGACACCAAGGAACTTGAAGCTCTCAACCTGTTCCACTACAGCCCCGTCGATGAGAATGGGGGCGTGCTCAGTCCTCTTTTTTTTCCTGTAGTCCACAATCATCTCCTTTGTCTTGGTCACGTTGAGGGAGAGGTTGTTATCCTGGCACCACACGGCAAGGTCTCTGACCTCCTCCCTATAGGCTGTCTCATCGTTGTCGGTGATCAGGCCTATCACTGTTGTGTCATCGGCAAACTTAATGATGGTGTTGGAGTCGTGCCTGGCCATGCAGTCATGGGTGAACAGGGAGTACAGGAGGGGACTGAGCACGCACCCCTGAGGGGCCCCCGTGTTGAGGATCAGTGTGGCAGATGTGTTGTTACCTACCCTTACCACCTGGGGGCGGCCCGTCAGGAAGTCCAGGATCCAGTTGCAGAGGGAGGTGTTTAGTCCCAGGTTCCTTAGCTTAGTGATGAGCTTTGAGGGCACTATGGTGTTGAATGCTGAGCTGTAGTCAATGAATAGCATTCTCATGTAGGTGTTCCTCTTGTCCAGGTGGGAAAGGGCAGTGTGGAGTGCAATAGAGATTGCATCATCTGTGGATCTGTTGGGGGCGGTATGCAAATTTGAGTGGGTCTAGGGTTTCTGGGATAATGGTGTTGATGTGAGCCATGACCAGCCTTCAAAGCACTCCATGGCTACAGACGTAATGCTATGGGTCGGTAGTCATTTAGGCAGGTTCTCTTAGAGTCCTTGGGCACGGGGACTATGGTTGTCTGCTTGAAACATGTTGGTATTACAGACTCAGTCAGGGACAGGTTGAAAATGTCAGTGAAGACACTTACCAGTTGGTCAGCACATGCTCAGAGTACACGTACTGGTAATCCGTCTGGCCCTGCGGCCTTGTGAATGTTGACCTGCTTAAAAGTCTTACTAACATTGGCTACGGAGAGTGTGATCACATAGTCATCCGGAACAGCTGGTGCTCTCATGCATGCTTTAGTGTTGCTTGCCTCGAAGCGAGCATAGAAGTGGTTTAGCTCATCTGGAAGTCTTGTGTCACTGGGCAGCTCGCGGCTGTGCTTCCCTTTGTAGTCTGTAATAGTTTTCAAGCCCTGCCACATCCGACGAGCGTCAGAGCCAGTGTAGTACGATTCAATCATAGTCCTGTATTGACTCTTTGCCTGTTTGATGGTTCGTCTGAGGGCATAGCAGGATTTCTTATAAGCGTCCGGGTTAGAGTCCCGCTCCTTGAAAGCGGCAGCTCTACCCTTTAGCTCAGTGCGGATGTTGCCTGTAATCCATGGCTTCTGGTTGGGGTATGTACGTACGGTCACTGTGGGGACGACATCATCGATGCACTTATTGATGAAGCCAGTGACTGATGTGGTGTACTCCTCAATGCTATCTGAAGAATCCCGGAACATGTTCCAGTCTGTGCTAGCAAAACAGTCCTGTAGTTTAGCATCTGTGTTGTCTGACCACTTTTTTATTAACCGAGTCACTGGTGCTTCCTGCTTTAGTTTTTGCTTACAAGCAGGAATCAGGAGGATAGAGTTATGGTCAGATTTGCCAAATGGAGGGCGAGGGAGTGCTTTGTATGCGTCTCTGTGTGTGGAATAAAGGTGGTCTAGAGTTTTTTTTCTCCTCTGGTTGCACATTTAACATGCTGGTAGAAATTAGGTAGAACGGATTTAAGTTTC
Source organism: Coregonus lavaretus (assembly GCF_964263955.1). NCBI lineage: Eukaryota > Metazoa > Chordata > Actinopteri > Salmoniformes > Salmonidae > Coregonus > Coregonus lavaretus. Next base: position 18,972 of record NW_028165686.1, read on the forward strand.
CCTACATTAAAGTCCCCGGCCACTAGGAGCGCTGCCTCTGGATGAGCGTTTTCCTGTTCAGTTATGGCCTTATACAGCTCATTCAGTGCAATCTTAATGCCAGCATTGGTTTGTGGTGGTAAATAGACAGCTATGAAAAATATAGATGAAAACTCTCTTGGTAAATAGTGTGGTCTACAGATTATCATAAGATACTCTACCTCAGGCGAGCAAAAACTCGAGACTTCCTTAGTATTTGATATTGTGCACCAGCTGTTGTTTACAAATATACACAGACCGCCACCCCTTGTCTTACCGGAGTCAGCCGTTCTATCCTGCCGATGTAGCGTCCATGTCGTCGTTCAGCCACGACTCTGTGAAACATAAGATATTACAGTTTTTAATGTCCCGTTGGTAGGATAAGCGTAATCTTAGGTCATCCAATTTATTCTCAAATGATTGAACATTGGCTAATAGGATTGATGGAAGAGGCAGTTTACTCGCTCGCCGTTGGATCCTTACAAGGCACCCCGACCTACGTCCACGATATCTCCGTCTCTTTCTCATGCGAATGACAGAGATTTGGGTGTCTGTAGGATATCCTTTGCGTCCGACTTGTTAAAGAAAAATTATTCGTCCAATACGAGGTGAGTAATCGCTGTCCTGATATTCAGAAGCTCTTTTTGGTTATAAGAGACGATGGCAGAAACATTAGGTACAGAATACATTACAAATAACGAGGAAAAACACACATAATAGTACAATTGGTTAGAGGGCTGTAAAACGGCAGCCATCTTCTCAGGCGCCAATCATTAAGCTTGAACAAAAAGAGACAGTTTATCACTTTTAGAAAGCTTTGATTATTCAGTGTTTTTTACTTGACTGGGAAACGAGCCTATGTGTATTTATCAATAAAGCACCAATATATTTCTATGTGTTTGATACATTCCATTCTAGACATTACTATAAGTCGTCCTCCCCTCACCAGCCTCCACTGGTGCTGTCAGTAAACTCAGTACCTGTCTCATCAGCATGTACCACTGTCACTAGACAAACAGAGTTGAGATGGAGGGAGAGATGGAGGGAGAGATGGAGGGATAGATGGAGGGATAGATGGAGGGAGAGATGGAGGGATAGATGGAGGGAGATCGCCCTCCAGTGCAGAATAACTGTTTCTCTCCTCTGCAGACAGCCTCCAGTCTGCATGAGAGTGTATTAATGTGTTTCTGTGCTTTGATCCATAGAGGCCTCTCTTCCCTCTTTTTGTCTCACTGATCTCTTTCTCACACTCCCTTTCTCTCTCTCTCTCTCTCTCACCCTCCATCTTTATTTATTTATCTCTCTCTCTCTCACTCTCTCTCTCTACTGTGTGATGTAGGAACAGAGATATGATTGGTTAAGGAGGAGGAGGGAGGGGCTGTCAGAAATAACAGGGTTTGAACTAGTAGAGAGAGAGAGAGAGAGAGAGAGAGAGAAAGAGATGCAGAATAGGGAAGTACATAGTTGTAGGAGTGCAAGGGAGTGAGTGAGAGAGAGAGAGGGGCAGAGAGAGAGAGAGAGAGAGAGGGAGAGAGAGAGAGAGAGAGAGAGAGAGAGAGAGAGAGAGAGAGAGAGAGAGAGAGAGAGAGAGAGAGAGGGAGAGAGAGAGAGAGAGAGAGAGAGAGGAGAGAGAGAGAGAGAGAGAGAGAGAGAGAGAGAGAGAGAGAGAGTACATAAAGTACATGAAGATTGTATTTAGGTTACTTTAAGTGGAGAGAGAACAGAGAGAGTTGTGCACTTGTGACCACAACATTATATCAGGACACATAGACACCTGGACCAACCTGGAGAGAGCACAACATTATATCAGGACCTATAGACACCTGCACCAACCTGGAGAGAACACAACATTATATCAGGACCTATAGACACCTGGACCAACCTGGAGAGAACACAACAAGATGAGGATCCTGTTGATAGTCATCCTCTTCTCCTTCATGACAGGTAATAAGCTTGTTATAACTCTCTATAACAATGTAATAACATCCAGTTAGTCTTCTTATAAAGGATGCTACTACAGATGAGTGTGTGGGTGTGTGGGTGTGTGTGTGTTTGTATGTGTGTGTGTGTGTGTTGTGTGTTTGTGTGTGTTTGTGCGTGTGTGTTTGTGTAGTTGTGTGTGCGTGTGTGTGTGTGTGTGTGTGTGTGTGTGTTTGTGTAGATCTGTGTGTGTGTGTGCGCGCGCGCATGAGTGCATGCGTGTGTGCGTGTCTGTGGGAGTGTGTGTGTGGGTAATGTGATGATGCCACTGGTGTAGGAAAATTTAACCATAAGTACATTAGTATTACAAATCACTAAACCAATATGAAATATATTTTCTCTTGTCTGATTGACAGGTTGTTTGAGCTCCTTCAAAGTGACAGGATACTCTGGAAGAACTGTCATCATCAACTGTGAATATTCCATAGAAGAAAGAAGTCATGAGAAATATTTATGCATGGGGGAGTATAGTTGGAGTTGTGAGGATATAATCAGAACTGGATTGAAGAACACCTGGCAGCACAGTGGTAGATTCTCTCTGTATGACAACACTGAAGGAAACTACTTCAAGGTGATCATCAGACAACTGACTAAACAAGATGAAGGGACCTACTGGTGTGGAGTGGACATACCTAATGCACCTGACAGTTATACCAAGGTAGAGCTGGATGTGAAGAAGGGTGAGAGACTTTTACTTTATAAAATGAATTTAGCTAGATATGTTTTTGCGTGGTCAGTATCACTAAATTAAGTCAGTCTAGTATTAGACTAAGGTTGTGATGTGTGTTTCTGTTGACAGACAGTAAAGAGAAGTGAGATATATCTGGTGAATATCTTAATGCATTTCTGAATATAATGGCTAATCAGGAAGCTAGTGTCTAGTGATGGTGTATTGTGTTAATAGCATGGCTAATCAAGAACCTAGTGTACGGTGATGGTGTATTGTGTCAATAGCATGGCTAATAAGGAAGATAGTTTACAGTGATGGTGTAACAGGAAGCTGATGGTTTATTATGTATTGTGTTAATATTCTGATTCTGAATAATAACTATGTTATGTGTTTGTGTGTGCGTGTCTGCATGTACGTGTGAGTGTGTGTGCGTGTGTGTGTGTGTGTGTGTGTGTGTGCGTGTGTGTGTGTGTGTGTGTGTGTGTGTGTGTGTGTGTGTGTGTGTGTGTGTGTGTGTGTGTGTGTGTGTGTGTGTGTGTGTCGGTGTGTGTGTGTGTTCTGTTGTGGGAATAGCAATCAGGAAGGTAGTGATGGTGTATTGTAATACCAAGTTATCTCAATACACTCAATACACAGTATGAAGCCATCAAAAAAGATGAAATAACACATATGGAATCATGTAGTAACCAAAATAGTGTTAAACAAATCAAAATATATTTTATATTTGAGATTCTTCAAATAGCCACCCTTTGCCTTGATGACAGCTTTGCACACTCTTGGCAGTCTCTCAACCAGCTTCACCTGGAAAGCTTTTCCAACAGTCTTGAAGGAGTTCCCACATATGCTGATCACTTGTTGGCTGCTTTTCCTTCACTCTGCCGTCCGACTCATCCCAAACCATCTCAATTGGGTTGAGGTCGGGGGATTGTGGAGGCCAGGTCATCTGATCCAGCACTCCATCACTCTCCTTCTCGATCAAATAGCTCTTACACAGATTGGAGGTGTGTTGAATCATTGTCCTGTTGAAAAACAAATGATAGTCTCACTAAGCCCAAACCAGATGGGATGGAGTATCGCTGCAGAATTCTGTGGTAGCCATGCTGGTTAAGTGTGCCTTGAATTCTAAATAAATAACAGACAGTGTCACCTGCAAAGCACCCCCACACCATAACACCTCCTCCTCCATGCTTTACGGTAGGAAATACATGTGTTGAGATCATCCATTCACCCACACCGCATCTCACAAAGACACGGCGGTTGAAACCAAAAATCTCAAATTTGGACTCCAGACCAAAGGACAAATTTCCACTGGTCTAATGTCCATTGCTTGTGTTTCTTGGCCCAAGCAAGTCTCTTCTTATTATTGGTGTCCTTTAGTAGTGGTTTCTTTGCAGCAAATCGACCATGAAGGCCTGATTCACACAGTCTCCTCTGAATAGTTGATGTTGAGATGTGTCTGTTACTTGAACTCTGTGAAGCATTTATTTGGGCTGCAATTTCTGAGGCTGGTAACTCTAATGAACTTATCTTCTTTAGAAGAAGTAACTCTAGGTCTTTCATTCATGAGAGCCAGTTTCATCATAGCGCTTGAGTGTTTTTGTGACTGCACTTGAAGAAACTTGCAAAGTTCTTGACATTTTCCATATTGACTGACCTTCATGTCTTAAAGTAATGATGGACAGTTTTTTATTTTTGCTTATTTGAGCTGTTCTTGCCATAATATGGACTTTTACCAAATAGGGCTATCTTCTGTATACCCACCCTTCCTTGTCACAACACAATTGATTGGCTAAAACGCATTAAGAAGGAAAGTAATTCCACAAATTAACTTTTAAGAAGGCACACCTGTTAATTGAAATGCATTCCAGGTGACTACCTCACGAAGCTGGTTGAGAGAATCCCAAGAGTGTGCAAAGCTGTCATCAAGGCAAAGGGTGGCTATTTGAAGAATCTCAAAAATAAAATATTTTTTGATTTGTTAAACACCTTTTTGGTTACTACATGATTCCATATGTGTTATTTCATAGTTTTGATGTCTTCACTATTATTCTACAATGTTAAAAATAGTACAAATAAAGAAAAACCCTTGAATGAGTAGGTGTGTCCAAACTTTTGACTGGCGGAGTATATATTATTTTTCTATGTCATTCACAGATTGGAGGGACATTGAACTAAACATCTTATCAGTAGTAGTTGTTCAGTGGTTGATGTGACTATGCTACTGTGAACTTTGGTCAAAGCCCCGCCTACTCTACTGTCAATCATCCACACAGCTCCTCTGAGGCGAGGATATGAGGTCACAGTCTTATAGCCTTTTCCTTTCTGACACAGTCACTTAGCTACTTCCTGTTCTCTCAGTGACAGTGAGTGTGCATGTCTTGAAAGTATGAGACGCCTGGTTCTTGCCCGTGTAGGCGGAGGTATCACTTGATTTGCAATTTAGGAGGCCGGCGGCGAATTCCAAATGCCCTGCTCAAAACCGACAGCGAGGCTCACTAAAGGCTAAAAAATATTTCAAAAGCCATTACCATCAGAGACACATGGAGCTGTCTGAGAAACAATTATTCATTTTTTGATCTGTCTGATAATTCTTCCTCATTTGCCGTGTTTTAGTGACGACATTCACCGTCAGTACTCGATAACAACGGCAAACAGCGCACCCACCCAATAGATTATTATTATTATTATTGTTGTTGTTGTTGTTGTTGTTGCTATAATGATGATGATTATAATTATTATTATTACCATTGTTATTAATATTACTATAATGATGATGATGATGATGATGATTCTGATTATTATTATTATTATTATTATTATTATTATTACCCTATATTATTATAATGTGAAGTGTAATATAAATCTGTTATCTTTTTATTGTGGTGGTTTTATGATGTGAATTTTTCTGAATTGTATATAGTATTGTACATTCTTAACTAAATAAAAAACATCTGACTTCTCTAGACCCTTCCTCCTGACAGCAAAGATAATTTATTATGGGCTGCACGTAGCCCAGCAGTTAGGAGTGTTGGACCAGTAATTGCAAGGTAGCTGGTTTGAATCCCTGAACCGACGAGGTGAAATAAGGCATTAAACCTAATTGCTCCTGGCTAAATTACATACATGTATTATAATGACAAGATATTGGACTGTCTACTCTAACAATGGGCACAAAAACACTTGTGTGACAAGGTCTGAAGAGTGTACGTACATACACAAACACAGACACACACATTCTCCCCCTCTCCCTAGATTCTAGAGGCAGGACGCAGACGCAGGAATCAACAATGTAAAGGTTTACTTAACACTGAGCAAGAGTACAACAAAGAGTGAGTACCCGACATGACACTAATAATCACACACACAACACAACACTGAACAGTTCAGGGCTATATAGGGGTGGTGATGAGATGATGAGGTGCAGGTGCGCTGGAGGTGATTAGGGTGCGTTGGGTTTCCATTCCTGTGTTGCTGAGGTGGTGCGCTCAGACCGGTGGCTAAGTAGACCGGCGAATCAGAGCACCAGAGGGGAGCAACGGGAGGTGACGTGACAGACACACATATTCTCCCCCTCTCTCTAGATTCTCCTCCCTCAGACTACTCTCCTGGTGCAGGACAGAGGCAGAGTGCTGCTAGGTTTCATGTCTACTGATTTCATTGGTGGCTAAAATCTAATAGTATTCTATTATTTGGTAAAAGGGGCTGTCATGGTGATGATGGTGTAGATGTGAGTCTCTCAGAGGCATAGAGGAAGTGATGCAACTACCTGAGGTTTTGTGGAGAGCTGCAGCTGACAACATAGCCTCCGTTGCTATGGTTACTATGATCACTATATTACTCAGAGCCCTTTGGGGCCTGGTCAAAAGTAGTGCACTATGTAGGGAATAGGGTGCTATTTGGTATACAACCACAGCTAGCTGAGTTCTCTTGTGGTTCAGAAGTCCAACCTCCGGCCGGTTTGAACCATTTTCACACAGCAGAGAGAGAGAGAGAGAGAGAGCGAGAGAGAGAGAGAGAGAGAGAGAGAGAGAGAGAGAGAGAGAGAGAGAGAGAGAGAGAGAGAGAGAGAGAGAGAGAGAGAGAGAGAGAGAGAGAGAGAGAGAAAGAGAAAGAGAGAGAGACAGAGATAATTCCATTCTGTAGCCATAATGACATATGAAATGTCTCTATTCCTTTGAAACTGTTGTGAATTCTTTAGGGACAGTATCTGACAGACCAACATGTCATCTATGACATTGTTGTTGTTATTGTTAACTCTATTGTATGTTTATTACTTAGGGCTCTATTCAATCCGTATCCAGGAAGTTGAGCTTTACAGCCTGATGAATATTCAAAGGTAATGTTCCTGTGTTAGTGGAGACTGCGTTCATGGTAAATGCTGCATATGTCGGCTCAATCAGAAATGACCTTTACATTTCTAAGGTGCAGTCTGTAACACTTCAGGGATACATATTGAATAGAGCCCTTATTTTGTTAGGGATTTTCATTTCTAATACAACCCAATACCCCCCCAATCCCCCACCCAGTCAAGTTGCATTGACAATCTTGGCTATTTTTTAATTATGTTAATATTCGTAATAAATCATTCTAGTTCCAAAGTATGCTTTGACAATATGCACATCCTGCCAATAAAGCTATTTGAAGAAGAAAAGAAATGGAGAGCGAGAGAGAGAGACAGAAAGAGATACAGAGAGAGGAGTGGGTTGTCAGAGGAGGGAGGAGCTTCAATTAAGGAAGACAGATCATTTCAGAAACACCCTGCTGTCAAACGAATAGCTGACAGAGAAGCTGTTGTGGACCTGTGCTAGCTGGTAGTATAGTCAAGTAACTTTAACAGTATAGTAACTGTGGTAGTAAAGTAACTTGAACAGTGTAGTAACTGTGATAATAAAGTAACTTGAACAGTATTGTCACGCTCTGGCTCCGGGACTTTGTGTTTTGAGCCAGGGTGTGTTCGTTTCGTTGTGTTCTGTTTTGGTTGGTTGTCTATTTGGTATGTTTCCTTGTTTGATCAATGACTCCCAATCGGAGGTAACGAGTGTCAGCTGTCGGCTCGTTATCTCTGATTGGGAGCCATATTTAAACTGTGTGTTTTCACCTTGTGGTTGTGGGTTTTTGTTCCATGTTCTGTCAGTGTCACAGAGGACTTCACGTATCGTCATTTGTTTTGTTGTTTCGTGGTTGCTTTAATTTAATAAAGTCAACATGTTCGCTCAACACGCTGCGCCTTGGTCCGCTTCCTTAGACGTTCGTGACAGAAAAACCCACCACAAAAGGACCAAGCAGCGTGTCCAGGAGCAAAGAGACTGGACATGGGAGGAGGCGCCTGGTAAGGAGATCGAGAGGCTGGCGATGGCCCAGGTGGGCAAATCGTGGTCCTGGGAGGACATGCTCGGGGGCAAGGGACCTTGGGGGAAGATCAAGGCCCTGGCGAGAGAGGAGCAACGGCGTCAGCAGGGTCATCGTTGGAAGGACGAGAGGCAACCCCAAAAAGTTTTTTGGGGGGGGCACATGGCTTGGGCGGCTGGGCAGCAGGAGGCTGCCACAGGGAGACGTGGAGAGAAGGCTACCGGATTACGGGAGCCATTGGCGAGTAGAGGGAGGGAAGCAGTTGAGGCACGGCGTAAGAGACTGAGGTGTGTTACCAGTCCGGTCCGGCCCGTTCCTGATCCCCGGTTAAGGCCAGTGGTGTGTGTTCCCAGTACGGACCGGCCTGTTCCTACTCCACGCATCAAGCCCACGGTGTGCGTCGCCAGTCCAGCCCGACCTGTTCCTGCTCCACGTACCAGACCCACGGTGTGCGTCGCCAGCCCAGCCCGGCCTGTCCCTGCTCCACGCATCAAGTCTACGGTGTGCGTTGACAGCCCTGCCCGGCCCGTTCCTGTTCCTCGCACCAAGTCTACGGTGTGCGTCGACAGCCCTGCCCGACCTGTTCCTGCTCCACGTACCAGACCCACGGTGTGCGTCGCCAGCCCAGCCCGGCCTGTCCCTGCTCCACGCATCAAGTCTACGGTGTGCGTTGACAGCCCTGCCCGGCCCGTTCCTGTTCCTCGCACCAAGTCTACGGTGTGCATCGACAGCCCTGCCCGGCCCGTTCCTGTTCCTCGCACCAAGTCTACGGTGTGCGTCGACAGCCCTGCCCGGCCCGTTCCTGTTCCTCGCACCAAGTCTACGGTGTGCGTCGCCAGCCCTGCCCGGCCTGTCCCTGCTCCACGCACCAAACCTACGGTGTGCGTCGCCAGCCCCGCACGGCCTGTTCCTGCTCCACGCACTAAACCTACGGTGCGCGTCGCCAGCCCGGTCCGGCCTGTTCCTGCCACCCGCACCAAGTCTACGGTGAGCGTCGCCAGCCCGACCCGGCCTGTTCCTGCCACTCGCACCAAACCTACGGTGCGCGTCGCCAGCCCGGTCCGGCCTGTTCCTGCCACCCGCACCAAGTCTACGGTGCGCGTCGCCAGCCCGACCCGGCCTGTTCCTGCCACTCGCACCAAGCCAAGGGTGCGAGTCGTCAGCCTGGTCCAGCCCGTTCCTGCTACTCGCACCAAGCCAGGGGTACGAGTCGTCGGCCTGGTCCAGCCCGTTACTGCTACTCGTACCAAGCCAAGGGTGCGAGTCGTCAGCCTGGTTCAGCTCGTCCCTGCTACTCGCACCAAGCCAAGGGTGCGAGCCGTCAGCCTGATCCAGCCCATTCCTGCTACTCGCACCAAGCCAGGGATGCGAGTCGTCAGCCTGGTGAGGCCCGTTCCGGCTCCACGCATCAAGCCTAGGGTGCGTATCGTCAGCCAGTTCCGGTCCATTCCTACCTCACGCGCCAAGCCAGGGGTGCGCGTCGGAGGTCCTGATCCAGCAAGCTGGGTCAGATCGGACCGGGGGCACTACGGGGGGAGTGAAGTAGGGTGGTGGTCAAGCCCGGAGCCGGAGCCGCCTCCGAGGAGCAACACCCACCCAGCCCTCCCCTATTTTGGGGTTTTGAGGCGCGGTCGCAGTCCGCGCCTTTAGGGGGGGGTACTGTCACGCTCTGGCTCCGGGACTTTGTGTTTTGAGCCAGGGTGTGTTCGTTTCGTTGTGTTCTGTTTTGGTTGGTTGTCTATTTGGTATGTTTCCTTGTTTGATCAATGACTCCCAATCGGAGGTAACGAGTGTCAGCTGTCGGCTCGTTATCTCTGATTGGGAGCCATATTTAAACTGTGTGTTTTCACCTTGTGGTTGTGGGTTTTTGTTCCATGTTCTGTCAGTGTCACAGAGGACTTCACGTATCGTCATTTGTTTTGTTGTTTCGTGGTTGCTTTAATTTAATAAAGTCAACATGTTCGCTCAACACGCTGCGCCTTGGTCCGCTTCCTTAGACGTTCGTGACAAGTATAGTAACTGTGATAGTAAAGTAACTTGAACAGTGTAGTAACTGACCAGTAACTGTCCATAATGAAGATGTCTCCTGCTGTCTCCTCTCTGGTGAGTTCTGTCTCCTCTCAGGTGAGTTCTGTTTCCTCTCAGGTGAGTTCTGTCTCCTCTCAGGTGAGTTCTGTCTCCTCTCAGGTGAGTTCTGTCTCCTCTCAGGTGAGTTCTGTCTCCTCTCAGGTGAGTTCTGTATCAGTTTCTATAGTTCTGTCTGTCTACATTACACAATAGATCTGTTCAGATGATATAATGAGTATATTATGCTACCTTGTAATGATGGCCTGTATGTTGTCCTCTTACCTCTCTGTTGATGGGTCCAGTATGATGGTGTTCAGGACAATGTGGTCCAGTTCCTCTTTAGTGACTGTGTGTTTCTGTTTGACAGCTCTATGTGTTGTGGACTCAGTCATCACTAACGTGACCGGAGTTGTTGGAGGACAGGTCGCTTTCGTCTGCTCATTCACATGGGCAGGGACCAATTACAAGTACTTCTGCAACAGTAGATGTTTAAGTAACAGTGACATTCTGGTTAAAACTGAGGACAGCAAGAACTATATTGAGAGAGGGAGATACACTATAGATGACAGAGGAGATGGAGACTTCACTAATACGGTCATACATTTGGCAAGAGGTTAGGAAGTGCAGTTCAGTTTCCATCTAATTTTGTGGGCAGTGTGCACATAGCCTGTCTTCTCTTGAGAGC